>NC_069501.1:69501195-69626195 GCF_027579735.1 Bombina bombina | reverse complement strand
CATTAAAGGGGCATATTCATGTATATCTGCAAATGTGGTATACATGATACATTGCACTGCATGTGAAATGGGATGCTATATTGGAGAAACAAGCCAAAAACTGCACCTTCGAATGAACTTACACAGACACTCAATCAAAAACCACTGTGAAACAAAATACTGCACCCCTGTTGGTCACCATTTCACCCAACCTGACCACTCCATCCAAAACCTCAAAATCAAAATTCTCAGAGGCAACTTCAATAACACCATGGAAAGAAAAACCTTTGAAATGAAAATGATAATGCACTTCAACCTGTTTAATTCTGGACTAAATGTGGACTCTGGATTCTTAACACATTATCAAAATTTTTTGTAATGTACTTTCATTTAGTCAATTACATTGTATATTCCACATTCTTTATACATAGGTACACAGGTAAGCCTATGTCCACACTTTTGTCTTTTCTTAACTTTTGTATTCCCCCTGTATATACAATTTCACATCTCTATAGATATTGATTCAATGTTGATATATAACTTTATGTCAGTATATGCTCTATGTAAAGCTATATATTTCCCCTGTCTGTTCTCCTACACTGGACACTGTCTGCCTGTTACCTAAGCCCCCCTCATGATTTTTACGACACCTCCTCCTCTCCCTGCACTGTCTTCTTAGCTATTCTGTGTTTTAAGATACAATCTGTAAATTCCATTGAATTGGTTAGTATTGCTTCAGACTTGATAAAGGAAGGAACTCTTCCGAAAGCTTGTCATCTTATAAATGTATAGTTAGTCCAATAAAAAAAGTATCATTGCTCAATGCAATACTCTTGTTATTTTGATATCTAAATCTCTGGACTAACATGGCTACTCCAATCAACGTGTATATGTATATATATATATGTGTGTGTGTGTGTGTATATGTATATATGTGTGTGTGTGTATATGTATATATGTGTGTGTATATGTATATATATGTGTGTGTATGTATATATGTGTGTGTATGTATATATGTGTGTGTGTATGTATATATGTGTGTGTATGTATATATGTGTGTGTGTATGTATATATGTGTGTGTGTGTGTGTGTATATGTATATGTATATATATATGTGTGTATATGTATATATGTGTGTTTGTATATGTATATATGTGTGTTTGTATATGTATATATATGTGTGTGTGTGTGTATATGTATGTATATATATATATATATATATATATATATATATATATATATATATATGTATATATATATATATATATATATATATGTATGTGTGTGTATATATACATTTTTCTATTTTTTATATCTGATTTCTAGCAGCAGTTGTAAAGCATTATGGACAGTTTGATAGTGCTTTACTAAGTCCTATTTATAAACACATTTGCTTTATTTTTTCCTATTAAATAAATTAGTATCTACCTTTTTTTAAGTTTTTCTGCCTAGTTCTTTTGTGCTTGCTTGTCTGATATAGTAATTGTAGCCAATTTGTTTTGTTTAAGAAGTCACAGAATTTTGTATTATCTTACAGCCAGCAACCCCCACACGCACAATAGCTGCGACCCCTGTACAGCAACTTCCACAGAGCCAGTCAACACCAAAGCGAATCGACACTCCTAGTCTGGAGGAGCCTAGTGACCTTGAGGAGCTTGAGCAGTTTGCCAAGACATTTAAACAAAGACGAATCAAACTTGGATTCACTCAGGTGACTGGTGGTTGGGAAGAAAGAAATTAGGGGTTTAGGAATGTGCCCCATCCTGGTAGGGCTTCCATTTAACAGAATGAACTCTCTACTACCTTATCTGTTTGAGAACATCATGCAATAAGTCAGCAGTTTCTTGCCTGCCCTGTGGTTTAAAAGCGTCCCTATTTTACTCAGCAGGAGCAATGCCGTTCTACTGCATAGTGTTTCCTTCCCTGCATGGCTACTGTTCACAACATAGCATTTGAAGTTTAAAGGTTAATACACTTAAAGGCAGCTCTGGAGTATGTAACCTTTAAATCCTAATTACACGTCTTAAGTGTGTCAAACAACTTAACTTTTTAAAAAATATATAAAATGTCTTGAGCAATTCATCACGGTTTAAAGCCTGCTTGCATACAGATTAGTTTTTAGCAATCTTAAGGTAATGCACAATGTTCTGAAAGTGACGTTTTTCAGCTTGTGTAGCACCACCATGTGGCAAAATGTTTATACATAACCCTTGATAAGTAATAGTTGTTTAATAAAAAATAGTGTAAAATAAACCCAGTTACATCATTTAAGTCAATGGTAAGTAAATGAGTTTAAGGCCCCTCTCGAAATTGGCAGTAATTTAATTTTATATTTTAATTTAATATACATTCTATGTGTTATGCAATCTATTATATTTAAAGCCTTGAAAGTAATGCCGTAAATGTAAAACAGCAATACAAAACTAGTTTTTATGCTTGATAGTCATGCCACTATCCATCTACAAGGCCCTGGTGAGTTCTCTTTATCAGCCAGTGGGCAATCATCTTCTTTTTTTTTTTTCTTTTTTTTCTTTGCATATTTTAAATTCTGTATTTAGGGATTTGTACTGTAAATAGAGGTGGCAAAAACTTTCGTAAATCTTTTTTATCTTCAGCTTAGAAGCCCAAAAGTGGTCACGTGATCACTTATAACAGGTGCTATTGTGAAGCCGAGGGCTGCACACACACAAATTTATGTTCAGTATCCCTGTTTGCAGTTGAACATTTTCAATTTGTTATTGAGTTTTGGCATTTTCTTTGTCATGGTGACTTTTTATAAATATACCCGTTCCATGCAACTTATTACAAAAATTTGAAAGAATGAACTCTTTGTAAACTATTTTCTGCTTTTGGCCAATTGTTAGGCACAAGTTTCTGTACAGAAATAGTCTGTATTACAAACTGAAGACTTTTGATGTTTTATTAAGAATAGTTTTCAATACCAGAGAAGACATGCTGTCTTTTCAACCACAGGCAGGGCATTTTCATATCTGACTCTTTTTGTACTTACTCAAGGGGGAAATTGCACCCTACCAGACAATGAATAGCAAATGAAAAATAATCTGAGCTTTGTCAGGCAGCACCATAGAAAACTACCAAAACATTCCTTACTCCATACAAGTTAGATGTCAAATTATTAGCTTTTTAGAATACGTATTACACTATGTAGAAATAATTGGGGGGGGGTTCTCTTCACATCCACTATTTGCTATATATTCTTCTCGCCTGGTACTTAGCTGACTGAGCCAAGAATGAAAAATTAAAACCATATACAGAAATTTCAGTCCCTAGTGGCATATCTTAGGCAGTGCTTACCAGAATCTGCAATTTTGAAGAAATGGAAAACGTCATCAGTATGACACCAGTACACCTACAATTTGGAGATCAAAATGTGTGTGGGGGGGTTCCTATTTTTATAATTTACTTAAATTCCTTTGAAAGGAAATTAGTGATTTAAGAATTAGTGCCCAGTATCTAAGAATAATCTTAAAAACCTGGACACTTGAATTCATTAAAGGGACAGTCTAGTAAAAAAGAAACGTCCATGATTCAGATAGGGCATGCAATTTTAAACAACTTTCCAATTTACTTTTCTTTCATGTAATTGGCAAGAGTCCATGAGCTAGTGACGTATGGGATATACAATCCTACCAGGAGGGGCAAAGTTTCCCAAACCTCAAAATGCCTATAAATACACCCCTCACCACACCCACAATTCAGTTTTACAAACTTTGCCTCCTATGGAGGTGGTGAAGTAAGTTTGTGCTAAGATTTCTATGTTGATATGCGCTTCTCAGCATTTTGAAGCCCGGTTCCTCTCAGAGTACAGTGAATGTCAGAGGGACGTGAAGAGACTAGGGAGTATCGCCTATTGAATGCAATGGTTTTCCTCACAGGAGATCTATTTCATAGGTTCTCTATTATCGGTCGTAGAGATTCATCTCCTACCTCCCTTTTCAGATCGACGATATACTCATATTCCATTACCTCTACTGATAACTGTTTCAGTACTGGTTTGGCTATCTGCTATATGTGGATGTGTGTCTTTCAGTAAGTATGTTTTTATTACTTAAGACACCCTCAGCTATGGTTTGGCACTTTATGCATTAATATAAAGTTCTAAATATATGTATTGTACTTATATTTGCCATGAGTCAGGTTTATCTATTTCATTTTGCAGACTGTCAGTTTCATATTTGGGGAAAAAAAATATTTAGGAAATATTTTTCTTACCTGGGGTTTAGTCTTTTTTTCAAATTGACTGGTTATTTCTTTCAATTTCGCGGGGAAAATTAGGCCTGCGAGGGCACAAAATGCCATAGTTTATTGGCACGAAGGTACGTCCGATGACGCAAATTCGTCATTTCCGGCGTCTTAGTTGACGCTGAGTTCCTTGTACAAGGTTGCGTCAATAATGCGAATGTCTGTCATTTCCGGATGGGGTTAGCGCCAAAAAAATAAATAAAAATTTGTTACGTTGTGCATCATACCTGGTGCCAAATAATTTCATTATTTAAAACCCCATTCCTATATGCCTCTTGCTTTTTTTCTATGTCAGAGGGCTATACTGTTTGCATTTTTCCCCCTTCTTGAAACTGCCATATAAGGAAATTGATAATTTTGCTTTATATGTTTTTTCTCTTACATTTTATTTTGCAAGATGTCTCATTCTGATCCTGTCTCAGAAATCACTGTTGGAACCCTGCTGCCTGATGACAGTTCTACCAAAGCTAAGTGCATTTGTTGTAAACTTGTGGAGATTGTATCTTCAGCTGTGGTTTGTAATAGTTGTCATGTTAAACTTTTACATGCAGATAATGTGTCCATCAGTAATAGTACAGTGCCTGTTCCTTCAACATCTAATGTACAAGATATACCTGTGAATTTAAAGATTTTATTGCTGATTATATTCAGAAGGCTTTGTCTGCCATCCCGCCTTCTAATAAACGTAAAAGGTCTTTTAAAACTTCTCATAAAGTTGATGAAATTTCAAATGACCGACAACATACTGAATTATCCTGCTCTGATGAGGATCTATTTGATTCAGAAGATCCTTCCTCAGATATTGACACTGACAAATCTACTTATTTATTTCAAAATGGAGTATATTCGTTCTTTGTTAAAAGAAGTGTTGATTACATTGGATATTGAGGAATCTAGTCCTCTTGATATTAAAACTAGTAAACGTTTAAACTCTGTTTATAAATCTCCTGTTGTTACTCCAGAGGTTTTTCCAGTTCTTGATGCTATTTCTGATATGATTTCTAAGGAATGGAATAGGCCTGGAACTTTTTATTCCTTCTTCAAAGTTTAAAAAATTGTATCCTTTGCCAGCAGTTACATTGGAGTTGATGGGGCTATCTCTACTCTTGCTAAACGTACTACTATTCCTATGGAAGATAGTACTTCTTTTAAAGATCCTTTAGATAGAAAACTTGAATCTTCTCTAAGGGAAGCCTATTTATATTCGGGTCATCTTCTCAGGCCTGCAATTTCTTTGGCTGATGTTGCAGCTGCATCAACTTTTTGGTTGGAACATTTAGCGCAACAAGAATTAGATTCTTATTTGTCTAGCATTGTTCGCTTGCTTCAAAATGCCTATCATTTCTCTTGTTAAGTGTATCCAGTCCACGGATCATCCATTACTTGTGGGATATTCTCCTTCCCAACAGGAAGTTGCAAGAGGATCACCCACAGCAGAGCTGCTATATAGCTCCTCCCCTCACTGCCATATCCAGTCATTCTCTTGCAACTCTCAACTAAGATGGAGGTCGTAAGAGGACTGTGGTGTTTTATACTTAGTTTATTTCTTCAATCAAAAGTTTGTTATTTTTAAATGGTACCGGAGTGTACTTTTTATCTCAGGCAGTATTTAGAAGAAGAATCTGCCTGCGTTTTCTATGATCTTAGCAGAAGTAACTAAGATCCTTTGCTGTTCTCACATATTCTGAGGAGTGAGGTAACTTCAGAGGGGGAATAGCGTGCAGGTTTTCCTGTAATAAGGTTTGTGCAGTTAAAATATTTTTCTAGGGATGGAATTTGCTAGAAAATGCTGCTGATACCGAAGTAATGTAAGTAAAGCCTTAAATGCAGTGATAGCGACTGGTATCAGGCTTATTAATAAAGATACATACTCTTATAAAAGTGTATTTTAAAACGTTTGCTGGCATGTTTAATCGTTTTTTACATATGTTTGGTGATAAAACTTATTGGGGCCTAGTTTTTTCCACATGGCTGGCTTGAATTTTGCCTAGAAACAGTTCCCTTAGGCTTCCCACTGTTGTAATATGAGTGGGAGGGGCCTATTTTGGCGTTTTTTTGCACAGCGAAAATTACAGACACAGACATCCAGCTTCTTCCTGCATGATCAAGGACTTCTCTGAAGGGCTCAAAAGGCTTCAAAAGTCGTATTGAGGGAGGTAAAAAGCCACAGTAGAGCTGTGGCAGTTGTTGACTGTTTAAAAAATGGGTTACCTTGCAGGACAAGGCTGCAATCATGAATAATATTATCTAGATTGCCTGAATTAAGAGGCAAGCGCGATAGCTCTGGGGTTAGGAGAGATACAGAGCGCGCAAATGCTGTTAGAGCCATGTCTGATACTGCGTCACAGTATGCAGAACATGAGGACGGAGAGCTTCAGTCTGTGGGTGACATCTCTGACTCGGGGAAACCTGATTCAGAGATTTCTAATTTTAAATTTAAGCTTGAGAACCTCCGTGTATTGCTTGGGGAGGTATTAGCTGCTCTGAATGACTGTAACACAGTTGCAATTCCAGAGAAATTGTGTAGGCTGGATAGATACTATGCGGTGCCGGTGTGTACTGACGTTTTTCCTATACCTAAAAGGCTTACAGAAATTATTAGCAAGGAGTGGGATAGACCCGGTGTGCCCTTTTCCCCACCTCCTATATTTAGAAAAATGTTTCCAATAGACGCCACTACACAAGACTTATGGCAGACGGTCCCTAAGGTGGAGGGAGCAGTTTCTACTTTAGCAAAGCGTACCACTATCCCGGTTGAGGACAGTTGTGCTTTTTCAGATCCAATGGATAAAAAATTGGAGGGTTACCTTAAGAAAATGTTTATTCAACAAGGTTTTATTTTACAGCCCCTTGCATGCATTGCGCCTGTCACTGCTGCGGCGGCATTCTGGTTAGAGGCCCTGGAAGAGGCCATCCAGACAGCTCCATTGAATGAAATTTTTGACAAGCTTAGAACGCTTAAGCTAGCTAACTCATTTGTTTCTGATGCCATTGTTCATTTGACTAAACTAACGGCTAAGAATTCCGGATTCGCCATCCAGGTGCGTAGGGCGCTATGGCTTAAATCATGTTCAGCTGACGTGACTTCAAAGTCTAAATTACTCAACATTCCTTTCAAGGGGCAGACCTTATTCGGGCCTGGCTTGAAGGAAATTATTGCTGACATTACTGGAGGCAAGGGTCATACCCTTCCTCAGGACAGGGCCAAATCAAAGGCCAAACAGTCTAATTTTCGTGCCTTTCGAAATTTCAAGGCAGGAGCAGCATCAACTTCCTCCGCTTCAAAACAAGAGGGAACTGTTGCTCATTCCAGACAGGCCTGGAAACCTAACCAGTCCTGGAACAAGGGCAAGCAGGCCAGGAAGCCTGCTGCTGCCCCCAAGACAGCATGAAGGAACAGCCCCCTATCCGGAAACGGATCTAGTGGGGGGCAGACTTTCTCTCTTCGCCCAGGCGTGGGCAAGAGATGTTCAGGATACCTGGGCGTTGGAGATCATATCTCAGGGATATCTTCTGGACTTCAAAGCTTCTCCTCCACAAGGGAGATTTCATCTTTCAAGGTTATCAGCAAACCAGATAAAGAAAGGGGCATTCCTAAGCTGTGTGCAAGACCTCCTAGTAATGGGAGTGATCCATCCAGTTCCGCGGACGGAACAAGGACAGGGATTTTATTCAAATCTGTTTGTGGTTCCCAAGAAAGAGGGAACCTTCAGACCAATCTTGGATCTAAAGATCTTAAACAAATTCCTCAGAGTTCCATCATTCAAAATGGAAACTATTCGGACCATCCTACCCATGATCCAAGAGGGTCAGTACATGACCACAGTGGACTTAAAGGATGCCTACCTTCACATACCGATTCACAAAGATCATCATCGGTTCCTAAGGTTTGCCTTTCTAGACAGGCATTACCAATTTGTAGCTCTTCCCTTCGGGTTGGCCACTGCCCCGAGAATTTTTACAAAGGTTCTGGGCTCACTTCTGGTGGTTCTAAGACCGCGAGGCATAGCGGTGGCTCCGTATCTAGACGACATCCTGATACAGGCGTCAAGCTTTCAAATTGCCAAGTCTCATACAGGGATAGTTCTGGCATTTCTGAGGTCGCATGGGTGGAAAGTGAACGTGGAAAAGAGTTCTCAATCACCACTCACAAGAGTCTCCTTCCTAGGGACTCTTATAGATTCTGTAGAGATGAAAATTTACCTGACGGAGTCCAGGTTATCAAAACTTCTAAATGCTTGCCGTGTCCTTCATTTCATTCCATGCCCGTCAGTGGCTCAGTGCATGGAAGTAATCGGCTTAATGGTAGCGGCAATGGACATAGTGCCATTTGCGCGCCTGCATCTCAGACCGCTGCAATTATGCATGCTAAGTCAGTGGAATTGGGATTACTCAGATTTGTCCCCTCTACTAAATCTGAATCAAGAGACCAGAGATTCTCTTCTCTGGTAGCTTTCTCCCGTCCATCTGTCCAAGGGTATGACCTTTCGCAGGCCAGATTGGACGATTGTAACAGATGCCAGCCTTCTAGGTTGGGGCGCAGTCTGGAACTCCCTGAAGGCTCAGGGATCGTGGACTCAGGAGGAGAAACTCCTCCCAATAAATATTCAATGCTCTTCTAGCTTGGCCTCAGTTAGCAACACTGAGGTTCATCAGATTTCAGTCGGACAACATCACGACTGTGGCTTACATCAACCATCAAGGGGGAACCAGGAGTTCCCTAGCGATGTTAGAAGTCTCAAAGATAATTCGCTGGGCAGAGTCTCACTCTTGCCACCTGTCAGCGATCCACATCCCAGGCGTAGAGAACTGGGAGGCGGATTTTCTAAGTCGTCAGACTTTTCATCCGGGGGAGTGGGAACTCCATCCGGAGGTGTTTGCTCAACTGGTCCATCGTTGGGGCAAACCAGAACTGGATCTCATGGCGTCTCGCCAGAACGCCAAGCTTCCTTGTTACGGATCCAGGTCCAGGGACCCGGGAGCAACGCTGATAGATGCTCTAGCAGCTCCTTGGTTCTTCAACCTGGCCTATGTGTTTCCACCGTTTCCTCTGCTCCCTCGACTGATTGCCAAAATCAAACAGGAGAGAGCATCAGTGATTCTGATAGCGCCTGCGTGGCCACGCAGGACCTGGTATGCAGACCTAGTGGACATGTCATCTCTTCCACCATGGACTCTGCCTCTGAGGCAGGACCTTCTAATACAAGGTCCTTTCAATCATCCAAATCTAATTTCTCTGAGACTGACTGCATGGAGATTGAACGCTTGATTCTATCAAGGCGTGGCTTCTCCGAGTCAGTCATTGATACCTTAATACAGGCTCGGAAGCCTGTTACCAGGAAAATCTACAATAAGATATGGCGTAAATATCTTTATTGGTGTGAATCCAAGAGTTACTCATGGAGTAAGGTTAGGATTCCTAGGATATTGTCCTTTCTCCAAGAGGGTTTGGACAAAGGCTTATCAGCTAGTTCTTTAAAAGGACAGATCTCTGCTCTGTCTATTTTTTTGCACAAGCGTCTGGCAGAAGTTCCAGATGTCCAGGCATTTTGTCAGGCTTTGGTTAGGATTAAGCCTGTGTTTAAAACTGTTGCTCCCCCGTGGAGCTTAAACTTGGTTCTTAAAGTTCTTCAGGGAGTTCCGTTTGAACCCCTTCATTCCATTGATATTAAACTTTTATCTTGGAAAGTTCTGTTTTTGATGGCTATTTCCTCGGCTCGAAGAGTCTCTGAGTTATCTGCCTTACATTGTGATTCTCCTTATCTGATTTTTCATTCAGACAAGGTAGTTCTGCGTACCAAACCTGGGTTTTTACCTAAGGTGGTTTCTAACAGGAATATCAATCAAGAGATTGTTGTTCCATCATTGTGTCCTAATCCTTCTTCAAAGAAGGAATGTCTTTTGCATAACCTGGACGTAGTCCGTGCCTTGAAGTTTTACTTACAGGCTACTAAAGATTTTCGTCAAACATCTGCCCTGTTTGTCGTTTACTCTGGACAGAGGAGACGTCAAAAAGCTTCGACAACCTCTCTCTCCTTTTGGCTTCGGAGCATAATACACTTAGCCTATGAGACTGCTGGACAGCAGCCCCCTGTAAGGATTACAGCTCATTCTACTAGAGCTGTTGCTTCCACCTGGGCCTTTAAAAATGAGGCCTCTGTTGAACAGATTTGCAAGGCTGCGACTTGGTCTTCGCTTCACACCTTTTCAAAATTTTACAAATTTGACACTTTTGCTTCTTCGGAGGCTGTTTTTGGGAGAGGTTCTACAGGCAGTGGTTCCTTCCATTTAAGTTCCTGCCTTGTCCCTCCCATCATCCGTGTACTTTAGCTTTGGTATTGGTATCCCACAAGTAATGGATGATCCGTGGACTGGATTCACTTAACAAGAGAAAACATAATTTATGCTTACCTGATAAATGTATTTCTCTTGTAGTGTATCCAGTCCACGGCCTGCCCTGTCCTTTTAAGGCAGGTCTAAATTTTAATTAAACTACAGTCACCACTGCACCCTATGGTTTCTCCTTTCTCGTCTTGTTTCGGTCGCATGACTGGATATGGCAGTGAGGGGAGGAGCTATATAGCAGCTCTGCTGTGGGTGATCCTCTTGCAACTTCCTGTTGGAAAGGAGAATATCCCACAAGTAATGGATGATCCGTGGACTGGATACACTACAAGAGAAATAAATTTATCAGGTAAGCATAAATTATGTTTTTATTTGTGATGCCATTTTTTATATCGTCAAAATTGATGTTAAATCTATGTCTTTAGCTATAGAGCTTTGTGGCTTAAATCTTTGAATGCTGACATGACTTCTAAGTCCAGATTGCTATCTCTTTCTTTCCAAGGTAATAAGTTATTTGGTTCTCAGTTGGATTCGATTATTTCAACTGTCACTGGGGGGGGGGGGGAGGGAGTTTTTTTGCCTCAGGATAAAAGATTTTACGGGTAAATCTAAAGCTTTTAACCGTTTTCGTTCCTTTCGACAAAATAAGGAACAGAAACCTAATCCTTCCCCCAAGGAATCTGTTTCCAATTGGAAACCTTCAAATTGGAATAAATCCAAGCCTTTTAAGAAACCAAAGCCAGCCCCCAAGTCCGCATGAAGGTGCAGCCCTCATTCCAGCTCAGCTGGTAGGGGGCAGATTAAGATTTTTCAAGGATGTTTGGATAAATTCTGTCCAAAATCAATGGATTCTGAGTATTTTGTCTCAGGGGTACCAAATAGGATTCAGAGTAAGACCTCCTGTGAGAAGATATTTTCTCTCACGCATCCCAGCAAATCCAGTAAAGGCTCAGGCTTTCCTGAAGTGTGTATCAGATCTGGAGTCTTCAGGGGTAATCATGCAAGTTCCGTTTCAGGAACAGGGTCTGGGGTTTTATTCAAATCTATTCATTGTCTCAAAGAGAGAAAATTCATTCAGACCAGTTCTGGATCTGAAAATTTTGTATCGTTATGTAAGAGTACCAACTTTCAAAATGGTGACTATAAGGACTATTCTGCCTTTTGTTCAGCAAGGACATTATATGTCCACAATAGACTTGCAGGATGCATATCTTCATATTCCGATTCATCCAGATCATTATCAGTTTCTGAGATTCTCTTTTCTAGACAAGCATTACCAATTTGTCGCTCTTCCTTTTGGCCTAGCGACAGCTCCAAAAAATCTTTTCAAAGGTTCTCTGTGCCCTACTCTCTGTAATCAGAGAGCGGGGTATTGCGGTGTTTCCTTATTTGGACGATATCTAGCTCAGTCTTTACGTTCTGCAGAATCTCACACAAATCAACTAGTGTTGCTTCTTCGAAAACATGGTTGGAGGATCAATTTAGATAGATTCAGTGTCCATGTCTCTAACAGACATGAGACGTTTAAAATTGAATTGAAGGGTGTTGCAGTGGCGGCTTATCTGGACAACCACCTAGTTCAGGCTCCATCTTTTCAACTAGCAAACTCCCACACGGAGTTGTCTTTTCTGCGCTCCCACGGTTGGAAGGTGAATTTAAGAAAAAGTTCCTTAATTCCGGCTACAAGAGTGGTATTTTGTAGGACCATAATAGATTCTCTAGAGATGAACATTTTTCTGACAGAAGCAAGAAAGTCAAATATTTTCACTACGTGTCTTGCTCTTCAGTCCCTTCCTCTGCCGTCAGTGGCTCAGTGCATGGAGGTTATTGGTCTGATGGTTTCAGTCATGGACATCATTTCTTTTGCTCGGTTCCATCTCATACCTCTGCAGTTATGCTTGCTCATGCATTGGAACGGGGATTATGCGGATCTATCTCCAAAGATTGTTCTAGATCAGATGTCCAGAGATTCTCTTCCATGGTGGTTGTCTCAGGATCTTCTCTCAGGGAACTTGCTTTCGCAGACCTGCCTGGGTGATTGTAACCGCGGATGCCAGTTTGCTGGGGTGGTGTCTGGGATTCATTATGGACTCGGGACGAGTCGGTTCTTCCAATAAATGTTTTGGAAATGAGAGCAATTTTCAATGCTCTTCTAGCCTGGCCTCAGCTAGCTTCAACCCAGTTTATCAGGTTTCAGTCGGACAACATAACGTTAGTGGCTTACATCAATCAGGGAGTTCCTTGGCCGTGACAGAGGTAGCCAAGATTATTCAGTGGTTGGAGATTCACAACTATTCATATTCCATGAGTGGACAATTGGGAAGCTGTTTTTCTGAGCAGACAGACTTTTTTTCATCCGGGGGAGTGGGAACTTAACCAGAGGTGTTTTCCAGCTTGATTCTCAGTTTGGGGCAGACGGAGTTGGATCTCATGGCATCTCGTCAGAATGCTAAGCTCCCAAGGTACGGGTCGAGGTCAAAGGATCCTCAAGCTGTTCCGATAGATGCTCTGGCAGTTCCTTGGATTTGCAGTCTGGCATATGTGTTCCCTCCGTTTGCTCTTCTTGCTCGGGTCAAACAAGTGAGGGCATCAGTGATTCTCATTGCTCCGGCGTAGCCTCGCAGAATCTGGTTTGCAGATCTGGTGGAGATGTCTTCCCTTCCACCTTGGCGTCTTCCATTAAGGACCTGCTTCTGCAGGGTCCCTTCCTTCATCCAAATCTCGTTTCTCTGTAGCTGACTGCTTGGAGATTGAATGCTTGATTCTTTCTAAGCGTGGTTTTTCTGAGTCAGTCATTGAGACTGATTCAGGCTTGTAAGCCTGTGATTAGGAAGATTTATTATAAGTTTTGGTGTAAATATTTGTATTGGTGTGAATCCAAAGGCTACTCGTGGAGTAGAGTTAGGATTCCTAGGATTTTGTCTTTTCTCCAGGAGGGTTTGGAGAAAGGTTTATCTGCTAGTACCCTGAAGAGTCAAATTTCTGCTTTATCTATTTTATTGCACAAGCGCCTGGCAGATGTGCCAGATGTTCATTCTTTTTGTCAGGCCTTGATTAGAATTCGGCCTGTGTTTAAGTCTAGTACTCCACCTTGGAGTCTTAATTTCTCCAACATAGGTGTGTCCGGTCCACGGCGTCATCCTTACTTGTGGGATATTCTCTTCCCCAACAGGAAATGGCAAAGAGCCCAGCAAAGCTGGTCACATGATCCCTCCTAGGCTCCGCCTACCCCAGTCATTCTCTTTGCCGTTGTACAGGCAACATCTCCACGGAGATGGCTTAGAGTTTTTTAGTGTTTAACTGTAGTTTTTATTATTCAATCAAGAGTTTGTTATTTTAAAATAGTGCTGGTATGTACTATTTACTCAGAAACAGAAAAGAGATGAAGATTTCTGTTTGTATGAGGAAAATGATTTTAGCACCGTAACTAAAATCCATGGCTGTTCCACACAGGACTGTTGAGAGCAATTAACTTCAGTTGGGGGAACAGTGTGCAGTCTCTTACTGCTTGAGGTATGACACATTCTAACAAGACGATGTAATGCTGGAAGCTGTCATTTTCCCTATGGGATCCGGTAAGCCATGTTTATTAAGATAGTAAATAAGGGCTTCACAAGGGCTTATTAAGACTGTAGACTTTTTCTGGGCTAAATCGATTCATTATTAACACATATTTAGCCTTGAGGAATCATTTAATCTGGGTATTTTGATAAGATTATATCGGCAGGCACTGTTTTAGACACCTTATTCTTTAGGGACTTTCCCTAATCATTGTCAGAGCCTCATTTTCGCGCCGGTATGGCGCACTTGTTTTTGAGAACAATGGCATGCAGCTGCATGTGTGTGGAGCTCTGATACATAGAAAAGTCTTTCTGAAGGCATCATTTGGTATCGTATTCCCCTTTGGGCTTGGTTGGGTCTCAGCAAAGCAGATTCCAGGGACTGTAAAGGGGTTAAATATAAAAACGGCTCCGGTTCCGTTATTTTAAGGGTTAAAGCTTCCAAATTTGGTGTGCAATACTTTTAAGGCTTTAAGACACTGTGGTGAAATTTTGGTGAATTTTGAACAATTCCTTCATACTTTTTCGCAATTGCAGTAATAAAGTGTGTTTAGTTTAAAATTTAAAGTGACAGTAACGGTTTTATTTTAAAACGTTTTTTGTGCTTTGTTATCAAGTTTATGCCTGTTTAACATGTCTGAACTACCAGATAGATTGTGTTCTGACTGTGGGGAAACCAAGGTTCCTTCTCATTTAACTATATGTATTTTATGTCATAAAAAATTTTAGTAAAAATGATGCCCAAGATGATTCCTCAAGTGAGGGGAGTAAGCATGGTACTGCATCATCCCCTCCTTCGTCTACACCAGTCTTGCCCATACAGGAGGCCCCTAGTACATCTAGTGCGCCAATACTCCTTACTATGCAACATTTAACGGCTGTAATGGATAATTCTATCAAAAACATTTTAGCCAATATGCCCACTTATCAGCGAAAGCGCGACTGCTCTGTTTTAGAAAATTCTGTAGAGCATGAGAACGCTGATGATATGGTTTCTGAAGGGCCCCTACACCAGTCTGAGGGGGCCAGGGAGGTTTTGTCTGAGGGAGAAATTTCAGATTCAGGAAACATTTCTCAACAAGCTGAACCTGATGTGATTACTTTTAAATTTAAGTTGGAACATCTCCGCGCTCTGCTTAAGGAGGTGTTATCCAATTTGGATGATTGTGATTATCTGGTCATTCCAGAACCACTATGTAAAATGGAAAAGTTCTTAGAGGCCCCGGGGCCCCCCGAAGCTTTTCCTATATCCAAGCGGGTGGCGTACATTGTTAGTAAAGAATGGGACAGGCCCGGTATACCTTTAGTACCTCCCCCCATATTTATAAAATTGTTTTCCTATAGTCGACCCCAGAAAGGACTGATGGCAGACAGTCCCCAAGGTCGAGGGGGCGGTTTCTACTCTACACAAGCGCGCCACTATACCCATAGAAGATAGTTGTGCTTTCCAAGATCCTATGGATAAAAAATTAGAAGGTCTGCTAAAGATGTTTGTTCAGCAAGGTTCCCTTCTACAACCAATTGCATGCATTGTCCCTGTCACTGCAGCCGCGTGTTTCTAGTTTGATGAGCTAGGAAAGGCGATTATTAGTAATTCTTCTTCTTATGAGGAGATTATGGACAGAATTCGTGCTCTTAAATTGGCTAATTCTTTCACCCTAGACGCCACCTTGCAATTGGCTAGGTTAGCGGCGAAAAAATTCTGGGTTTGCTATTGTGGCGCAGAGCGCTTTGGTTAAAATCTTGGGCAGCGGATGCGTCTTCCAAGAACAAATTGCTTGACATTCCTTTCAAGGGGAAAACACTCTTTGACCCTGACTTGAAAGAGATTATCTCTGATATCACTGGGGGCAAGGGCCACGCCCTTCCTCAGGATAGGTCTTTTCAAGACCAAAAATAAACCTAAGTTTCGTCCCTTTCGCAGAAACGGATCAGCCCCAAGGGCTACGTCCTCTAAGCAGGAAGGTAATACTTCTCAAGCCAATCCAGCCTGGAGACCTATGCAAGGCTGGAACAAAGGAAAGCAGGCCAGGAAACCTGCCACTGCTACCAAGACAGCATGAAATGCGGGCCCCCGATCCGGGACCGGATCTGGTGGGGGGCAGACTCTCTCTCTTCGCTCAGGCTGGGGCAAGAGATGTTCTGGATCCTTGGGCGCTAGAAATAGTCTCCCAAGGTTATTCTCTGGAGTTCAAGGGGCTTCCTCCAAGGGGGAGGTTCCACAGGTCTCAGTTGTCTTCAGACCACATAAGAAGACAGGCATTCTTACATTGGGTAGAAGACCTGCTAAAAATGGGAGTGATTCATCCTGTTCCATTAGGAGAACAAGGGATGGGGTTCTACTCCAATCTGTTCATAGTTCCCAAAAAAGAGGGAACGTTCAGACCAATCTTAGATCTCAAGATCTTGAACAAGTTTCTCAAGGTTCCATCGTTCAAGATGGAAACCATTCGAACACTTCTTCCTTCCATCCAGGAAGGTCAATTCATGACCAAGGTGGATTTCAAGGATGCGTATCTACATATTCCTATCCACAAGGAACATCATCGGTTCCTAAGGTTTGCATTCCTGGACAAGCATTTCCAGTTCGTGGCGTTTTCTTTCGGATTAGCCACTGCTCCTAGGATTTTCTCATAGGTACTAGGGTCCCTTCTGGCGGTGCTAAGACCAAGGGGCATTGCTGTAGTACCTTACTTGGACGACATTCTGATTCGAGCGTCGTCCCTTCCTCAAGTAAAGGCTCACACGGACATTGTCCTGGCCTTTCTCAGATCTCACGGATGGAAAGTGAACGTGGAAAAGAGTTCTCTATCTCCGTCAACGAGGGTTCCCTTCTTGGGAACTATAATAGACTCCTTAGAAATGAGGATTTTTCTGACAGAAGCCAGAAAAACAAAACTTCTAGACTCTTGTCGGATACTTCATTCCGTTCCTCTTCCTTCCATAGCGCAGTGCATGGAAGTGATAGGTTTGATGGTAGCGGCAATGGACATAGTTCCTTTTGTGCGCATTCATCTAAGACCATTACAACTGTTCATGCTCAGTCAGTGGAATGGGGACTATTCAGACTTGTCTCCGAAGATACAAGTAAATCAGAGGACCAGAGACTCATTCCGTTGGTGGCTGTCCCTGGACAACCTGTCACAAGGGATGACCTTCCGCAGACCAGAGTGGGTCATTGTCACGACCGACGCCAGTCTGATGGGCTGGGGCGCGGTCTGGGGATCCCTGAAAGCTCAGGGTCTTTGGTCTCGGGTAGAATCTCTTCTACCGATAAATATTCTGGAACTGAGAGCGATATTCAATGCTCTCAAAGCTTGGCCTCAGCTAGCGAGGGCCAAGTTCATACATCAACCATCAGGGGGGAACAAGGAGTTCCCTAGCGATGGAAGAAGTGACCAAAATCATTCTATGGGCGGAGTCTCACTCCTGCCACCTGTCTGCTATCCACATCCCAGGAGTGGAAAATTGGGAAGCGGATTTTCTGAGTCGTCAGACATTGCATCCGGGGGAGTGGGAACTCCATCCGGAAATCTTTGCCCAAGTCACTCAACCGTGGGGCATTCCAGACATGGATCTGATGGCCTCTCGTCAGAACTTCAGAGTTCCTTACTACGGGTACAGATCCAGGGATCCCAAGGCGGCTCTAGTGGATGCACTAGTAGCACCTTGGACCTTCAAACTAGCTTATGTGTTCCCGCCGTTTCCTCTCATCCCCAGGCTGGTAGCCAGGATCAATCAGGAGAGGGCGTCGGTGATTTTGATAGCTCCTGCGTGGCCACGCAGGACTTGGTATGCAGATCTGGTGAATATGTCATCGGCTCCACCATGGAAGCTACCTTTGAGACGAGACCTTCTTGTTCTAGGTCCGTTCGACCCACTCCAGCTGACTGCTTGGAGATTGAACGCTTGATCTTATCAAAGCGAGGGTTCTCAGATTCTGTTATTAATACTCTTGTTCAGGCCTGAAAGCCTGTAACCAGAAAAATTACCACATAATTTGGTATATCTGTTGGTGTGAATCTGCAGGATTCCCTTGGGACAAGGTTAAGATTCCTAAGAGTCTATCCTTCCTTCGAGAAGGATTGGAAAAAGGATTATCTGCAAGTTCCTTGATGGGACAGATTTCTGCCTTGTCTGTGTTACTTCACAAAAAGCTGGCAGCTGTGCCAGATGTTCTAGCCTTTGTTCAGGCTCTGGTTAGAATCAAGCCTGTTTACAAAATTTTGACTCCTCCTTGGAGTCTCAACCTAGTTCTTTCAGTTCTTCAGGGGGTTCCGTTTGAACCCTTACATTCCGTTGATATTAAGTTATTATCTTGGAAAGTTTTGTTTTTGGTTGCAATTTCTTCTGCTAGAAGAGTTTCAGAATTATCTGCTCTGCAGTGTTCTTCTCCTTATCTGGTGTTCCATGCAGATAAGGTGGTTTTGCGTACTAAACCTGGTTTTCTTCCAAAAGTTGTTTCTAACAAAAACATTAACCAGGAGATAGTTGTGCCTTCTTTGTGTCCTAATCCAGTTTCAAAGAAGGAACGTTTGTTGCACAACTTGGATGTAGTTCGTGCTCTCAAATTTTACTTAGCAGCTACTAAGGATTTCAGACAAACTTTGTCTTTGTTTGTTGTTTATTCTGGTAAACGGAGAGGTCAAAAAGCAACTTCTACCTCTCTCTCCTTCTGGATTAAAAGCATTATCCGATTGGCTTATGAGACTGCCGGACGGCAGCCTCCTGAAAGAATCACAGCTCACTCCACTAGGGCTGTGGCTTCCACATGGGCCTTCAAGAACGAGGCTTCTGTTGATCAGATATGTAAGGCAGCGACTTGGTCTTCACTGCACACTTTTTCTAAATTTTACAAATTTGATACTTTTGCTTCTTCTGAGGCTATTTTTGGGAGAAAGGTTTTGCAAGCCGTGGTGCCTTCCATTTAGGTGACCTGATTTGCTCCCTCCCTTCATCCGTGTCCTAAAGCTTTGGTATTGGTTCCCACAAGTAAGGATGACGCCGTGGACCGGACACACCTATGTTGGAGAAAACAGAATTTATGTTTACCTGATAAATTACTTTCTCCAACGGTGTGTCCGGTCCACGGCCCGCCCTGGTTTTTTTAATCAGGTCTGATAATTTATTTTCTTTAACTACAGTCACCACGGTAACATATGGTTTCTCCTATGCAAATATTCCTCCTTAACGTCGGTCGAATGACTGGGGTAGGCGGAGCCTAGGAGGGATCATGTGACCAGCTTTGCTGGGCTCTTTGCCATTTCCTGTTGGGGAAGAGAATATCCCACAAGTAAGGATGACGCCGTGGACCGGACACACCGTTGGAGAAAGTAATTTATCAGGTAAACATAAATTCTGTTTTGGTTTTTAGAGCCCTTCAACAGGCTCCTTTTGAACCTATGCATTCTTTGAATATTAAGATGTTATCTTGAAAGGTTTTGTTTCTGGTGGCTATTTGTTCGGCTCAGAGTTTCGGAGCTTTCAGCCTTACAATATGAATCACCTTTTCTTATTTTTCACTCTGATAAGGTAGTTCTGCGTACTGCCTTGGGTTTTCTTCCCAAGGTTGTTTCTGATAAGAATATTAATTAAGAGATTGTTGTTTCTTCTTTGTGTCCTAATCCTCCTCCTCATAAGGAGCGTTTGTTGCACAACCTGGATGTGGTTCCTGCATTGAAATATTATTTGCAGGGGACTAAGGATTTTCGCCAGTCTTTTTCAGACATTTTGCTTCTCTATAAACTTCAGGCACCTCTGCACCTTAGATTACTTCCTTTCTCCTTTCCCTTTGATCAAATGACTGGGGATTGTGGGTAGGGGGAATGATATTTAACAGCTTTTGCTGTGGTGCTCCTTGCCTCCTCCTGCTGGTCAGGAGTGATATTCCCAACAGTAATTAAGATGATCCGTGGACTCACCGTGTCAAGAAATAAATAAATTTATCAGGTAAGAATAAATTGTTTCTCTTGTAAGATGTATCGAGTCCACGGATTCATCCTTACTTGTGGGATATTCTCCTCCCCTACAGGAAGTGGCAGAGAGAGCACCCACAGCAGAGCTGCCTATATAGCTCCCCCCTTAGCTCCACCCCCAGTCATTCTCTCTGCCTGCTTAACTGCTAGGAAGGGCAAAGAGGAGTGTGGTGACAAAAATGTTAGGTTTTTATTTTCTCAAGCAAAAGTTTATTTTGAAATGGTACCGGTGTGTACTATTTACTCTCTGGCAGAAATGGGATGAAGATTTCTGCAAGGATGATGATGATCTTAGCATTCTGTAACTAAGATCCACTGATGTTCTCACAAGGGCTGAAGAGTACAGGAAAACTTCAGTTGGGGGAACAGTTTGCAGGCTAAACTGCATTAAGGTATGTTCAGTCTATTCTTTTCTAGACAGACTGTTATTTCTAGAAAAGGCTGGCAATATCCCCATGAGGGAAGGGTAAGCTGTATTCAGACACTTGGATAGGAATTTCAGCTTGCATGAAGGGCTCATTAGTTACTGGTGACACTGTTAGGAAAAAACGTTTTTGTTTATGCAGTAAATGATGCAATTATAACGTTTTTTGAAGGACTAAAGGGGTCATTGTGGCTTGTTTTTTAGTTTTCTAACCCACATGGTTAATTTAGAGACACTCTATTGTTTGTCTGTTAGGCCTCAAAACATTGAGTGAGGTGGGAGGGGCCTATTTTCGTGCCTCAGTTGTGCAGTTTCTTTTCCTCTGAGACTTCTAACTGCTTCTCCAGAGGTTCCTGCCGTGTTTGAGGGCTGTAAAAGAAGTTTTTTTCCCCACAAATTGTTCTGAAGGGCAGGTAGGAGCCACAGCAGAACTGTGGCAAAGTGCTGAAAGTCTTTTTTACTGGTTTTGATGTTTTTTCAATCCGGTTTTGCCATTAAGGGGTTAATTGTTTATTTGCATAGCTGTGCAAAGTTACTAAGGCTGTAAGATACTACTGTAAAAATTTTGTTATGTTTACTGCTTTTTTACACTGTTTTGCAGAATTTGTGCAGCTTTTTTTCTCTTAAAGGCACAGTACCGTTTTATTTCTAAGTGTTATTTACTTTGATTACAGTGTTTTCCAAGCTTGCTTGTTACATTACTAGCCTGTTTAACATGTCTGACACCAAGGAAAATCCTTGATCAATATGTTTGGAAGCCATTGTTACCCCCTCTTAGAATGTGTCCCAATTGTACTGATATGTCCATAAACTATAAAGAACATATATTAGCACTTAAAAATAGAGCAATAGATGATGCTCAGTCAGAAGTAAATGAGGGTTTAGCATCTAGCTCTCCCCAAGTGTCACAACTTGTAACGCCCGCACAAGTGACGCAAAGTACCTCTAGTGTGTCACATTAATTTATTTTACAAGATATGGCCACAGTTATGAATACAACCCTCACAGAGGTTTTATCCTGACTGCCTGGTTTTCAAGGAAAGCGGGACAGCTCTGGGTTAAGGAAAAATGCTGAGCAGTCTGACGCTTTAGTAGCCGTATCTGATATGCCCTCACAATGCTCTGAGGTAGGGGTGAGGGATTTGTTATCTGAGGGAGAAATTTCTGATTCAGGAAAGACGCTTCCTCAGACAGATTCTGATATGACGGCCTTTAAATTTAAGCTTGAACACCTCCGCTTATTGCTCAGGGAGGTATTAGCGGCTCTATATGATTGTGACCCTATAGTGGTCCCAGAGAAATTGTGTAAGATGGATTAATACTTAGAGGTTTCTGTTTACACTGATGTTTTTTTTCAGTCCCTAAGAGGATTGTGAATATTATTGCTAAGGAGTGGGATAGACCAGGTATTCCGTTCATTCCCCCACCTGTTAAGAAAATGTTTCCCATATCTGACACCATGCGGGACTTGTGGCAGACAGTTCCTAAGGTGGAGGGAGCTATTTCTACTCTGTCTAAGCGTACAACTATACCTATTGAAGTCAGTTGTGCTTTCAAAGATTCTGTGGATAAAAAATTAGAGGGTCTCCTGAAGAAAATTTTTGTTCATCAAGGTTTTCTTCTTCAACCTATTGGGTGCATTGTTCCTGCAACTACTGCAGCTGCTTTCTGGTTTGAGGCTCTAGAAGAGGCTCTTCAGATGGAGACTCCATTAGAAGAAATTTTGGACAGAATTAAGGCCCTTAAATTGGCTAATTCTTTTATTACAGATGCCGCTTTTCAACTGGCTAAATTAGCGGCAAAGAATTCGGGTTTTGCCATTTTAGCACGCAGGGCGTTATGGCTTAAATCCTGGTCTGCTGATGTGTCATCTAAAACTAAACCTTTGAACATCCCTTTCAAAGGAAAGACCCTATTCAGGCCTGAACTGAAAGAGATTATTTCAGACATCACTGGAGGGAAAGGTCATGCCCTCCCTCAGGATAGATCAAATAAGATGAGGATCAAACAAAATAATTTTCGTTCCTTTTGGAATTTCAAGAGTGGTCCCGCTTCAGCTTCCTCTGCTGCAAAGCAAGAGGGGAATTTTGCCCAATCCAAGTCAGTCTGGAGACCTAACCAGGCTTGGAACAAGGGTAAACAGGCCAAGAAGCCTGCAGCTGCCTCTAAGACAGCATGAAGGGGTAGCCCCCGATCCAGGACCGGATCTAGTAGGGGGCAGACTCTCTCTCTTCGCTCAGGCTTGGGCAAGAGATGTTCACGATCCCTGGGTTTTAGAAATTGTGTCCCAGGGATATTTTCTGGAATTCAAAGGCTCTCTTCCAAGGGGGACTTTTCACATTTCTCGATTGTCTGTAAACAGACAAAGAGAGAGGCGTTCTTACGCTGTGTAGAAGACCTACATACCATGGGGTGATCCGCCCAGTCCCAAAAGAGGAACAGGGGCTAGGTTTTTACTCAAACCTGTTTGTGGTTTCCAAAAAAGAGGGAACTTTCAGATCAATCTTGGATCTCAACATTCTAAACAAGTTCCTCAAAGTTCCATCATTCAAGATGGAGACTATTCGGTCTATTCTACCTCTGATCCAGGAGGGTCAATATATGACCACCGTGGACTTAAAGGATGCGTATCTACACATCCCTATTCACAGAATTTTCACAAGGGTGCTAGGGTCCCTTCTGGCGGTTCTACGACCACGGGGCATAGTAGTGGCGCCTTATGTAGATGACATCTTATTTCAGGCGTCAACTTTCCAGCTATCCAAGTCTCACACGGACATTGTGTTGACTTTTCTGAGATCTCACGGGTGGATGGTGAACATAAGTTCTCTCTTCCCTCTTATAAGAGTTTCCTTCCTAGGGACTCTGATAGACTCGGTAGAAATGAAAATATTTCTGATGGCGATCAGAAAATCAAAGCTCTTAACCACTTGCCGAGCTATTCATTCCATTCCTCGGCCATCAGTGGCTCAGTATATGGAGGTAATCAGACTCATGGTAGCGGCAATGGACATAGTTCCTTCTGCCCGCCTACACCTCAGACCACTACATCTATGCATGCTCAAACAGTGGAATGGGGATTATGCAAATTTGTCTCCTCAACTGCATCTGGACCAGGAGACCAGAGATTCTCTTCTCTGGTGGTTGTCTCAAGACCACCTGTCTCAGGGAATGTGTTTCCGCAGGCCAGAGTGGCTCATTGTAACGACAGATGCCCGCTTGCTAGGCTGGGATGCAGTCTGGAACTCCCTGAAAGCACAGGGCTTATGGTCTCGGGAGGAATCTCTTCTCCTGATAAATATTCTAGAACTGAGAGCGATATTCAATGCGCCTCAGGCGTGGCCTCAGCCTGCTGCGGCCAAATTCATCAGGTTTCAGTCGGACAACATCACGACTGTAGCTTATATCAATCTCATCAAGGAGGAACAAGGAGTTCTCTAGCAATGATGGAGTTAACCAAAATAATCCGATGGGCAGAGGATCACTCTTGCCATCTCTCAGCAATCCACATCCCAGGAGTAGAGAACTGGGAGGCGGATTTCCTAAGTCGTTAGACTTTTCATCTGGGGGAGTGGGAACTCCATCCGGAGGTATTTGCCCAGCTGATTCAGCTATGGGGCACACCAGAATTGGATCTGATGGTGTCCCGTCAGAATGCCAAACTTTCTCCAACATAGGTGTGTCCGGTCCACGGCGTCATCCTTACTTGTGGGATATTCTCCTCCCCAACAGGAAATGGCAAAGAGCCCAGCAAAGCTGGTCACATGATCCCTCCTAGGCTCCGCCTACCCCAGTCATTCTCTTTGCCGTTGTACAGGCAACATCTCCACGGAGATGGCTTAGAGTTTTTTAGTGTTTAACTGAAGAGCATGACGACGCTGATAATAATGGTTCTGAAGGGCCCCTAAACCAGTCTGAGGGGGCCAGGGAGGTTTTGTCTGAGGGAGAAATTACAGATTCAGGGAACATTTCTCAACAAGCTGAACCTGATGTGATTACGTTTAAATTTAAGTTGGAACATCTCCGCGCTCTGCTTAAGGAGGTATTATCCACTCTGGATGATTGTGACAATTTGGTCATCCCAGAGAAGCTATGTAAAATGGACAAGTTCCTAGAGGTCCCGGGGCTCCCAGAAGCTTTTCCTATACCCAAGCGGGTGGCGGACATTGTAAATAAAGAATGGGAAAGGCCCGGTATTCCTTTCGTCCCTCCCCCCATATTTAAAAAATTGTTTCCTATGGTCGACCCCAGAAAGGACTTATGGCAGACAGTCCCCAAGGTCGAGGGAGCGGTTTCCACTTTAAACAAACGCACCACTATACCCATAGAAGATAGTTGTGCTTTCAAAGATCCTATGGATAAAAAATTAGGTTTACTTAAAAAGATGTTTGTTCAGCAGGGTTACCTTCTACAACCAATTTCATGCATTGTCCCTGTCGCTACAGCCGCATGTTTCTGGTTCGATGAGCTGGTAAAGGCGGTCGATAGTGATTCTCCTCCTTATGAGGAGATTATGGACAGAATCAATGCTCTCAAATTGGCTAATTCTTTCACCCTAGACGCCACTTTGCAATTGGCTAGGTTAGCGGCTAAGAATTCTGGGTTTGCTATTGTGGCGCGCAGAGCGCTTTGGTTGAAATCTTGGTCAGCTGATGCGTCTTCCAAGAACAAGCTACTTAACATTCCTTTCAAGGGGAAAACGCTGTTTGGCCCTGACTTGAAAGAGATTATCTCTGATATCACTGGGGGTAAGGGCCATGCCCTTCCTCAGGATCGGCCTTTCAAGGCCAAAAATAAACCTAATTTTCGTCCCTTTCGTAGAAATAGTTCCCAAAAAAGAGGGAACGTTCAGACCAATCTTAGATCTCAAGATCTTAAACAAGTTTCTCAAGGTTCCATCGTTCAAGATGGAAACCATTCGAACAATTCTTCCTTCCATCCAGGAAGGTCAATTCATGACCACGGTGGATTTAAAGGATGCGTATCTACATATTCCTATCCACAAGGAACATCATCGGTTCCTAAGGTTCGCATTCCTGGACAAGCATTACCAGTTCGTGGCGCTTCCTTTCGGATTAGCCACTGCTCCAAGGATTTTCACAAAGGTACTAGGGTCCCTTCTAGCTGTGCTAAGACCAAGGGGCATTGCTGTAGTACCTTACTTGGACGACATTCTGATTCAAGCGTCGTCCCTTCCTCAAGCAAAGGCTCACACGGACATCGTCCTGGCCTTTCTCAGATCTCACGGATGGAAAGTGAACGTGGAAAAGAGTTCTCTATCTCCGTCAACAAGGGTTCCCTTCTTGGGAACAATAATAGACTCCTTAGAAATGAGGATTTTTCTGACAGAGGCCAGAAAAACAAGACTTCTAGACTCTTGTCGGATACTTCATTCCGTTCCTCTTCCTTCCATAGCGCAGTGCATGGAAGTGATAGGTTTGATGGTAGCGGCAATGGACATAGTTCCTTTTGCGCGCATTCATCTAAGACCATTACAACTGTGCATGCTCAGTCAATGGAATGGGGACTATACAGACTTGTCTCCGAGGATACAAGTAAATCAGAGGACCAGAGACTCACTCCGTTGGTGGCTGTCCCTGGACAATCTGTCACAAGGGATGACCTTCCGCAGACCAGAGTGGGTCATTGTCACGACCGACGCCAGTCTGATGGGCTGGGGCGCGGTATGGGGATCCCTGAAAGCTCAGGGTCTTTGGTCTCGGGAAGAATCTCTTCTACCGATAAATATTCTGGAACTGAGAGCGATATTCAATGCTCTCAAGGCTTGGCCTCAGCTAGCGAGGGCCAGGTTCATACGGTTTCAATCAGACAACATGACAACTGTTGCGTACATCAACCATCAGGGGGGAACAAGGAGTTCCCTGGCGATGGAAGAAGTGACCAAAATCATTCAATGGGCGGAGTCTCACTCCTGCCACCTGTCTGCAATCCACATCCCAGGAGTGGAAAACTGGGAAGCGGATTTTCTGAGTCGTCAGACATTGCATCCGGGGGAGTGGGAACTCCATCCGGAAATCTTTGCCCAAATCACTCAACTGTGGGGCATTCCAGACATGGATCTGATGGCCTCTCGTCAGAACTTCAAAGTTCCTTGCTACGGGTCCAGATCCAGGGATCCCAAGGCGGCTCTAGTGGATGCACTAGTAGCACCTTGGACCTTCAAACTAGCTTATGTGTTCCCGCCGTTTCCTCTCATCCCCAGGCTAGTAGCCAGGATCAATCAGGAGAGGGCGTCGGTGATCTTGATAGCTCCTGCGTGGCCACGCAGGACTTGGTATGCAGATCTGGTGAATGTCATCGGCTCCACCATGGAAGCTACCTTTGAGACGAGACCTTCTTGTTCAAGGTCCGTTCGAACATCCGAATCTGGTCTCACTCCAGCTGACTGCTTGGAGATTGAACGCTTGATCTTATCGAAGCGAGGGTTCTCAGATTCTGTTATCGATACTCTTGTTCAGGCCAGAAAGCCTGTAACTAGAAAGATTTACCACAAAATTTGGAAAAAATATATCTGTTGGTGTGAATCTAAAGGATTCCCTTGGGACAAGGTTAAGATTCCTAAGATTCTATCCTTCCTTCAAGAAGGATTGGAAAAAGGATTATCTGCAAGTTCCCTGAAGGGACAGATTTCTGCCTTGTCTGTGTTACTTCACAAAAAGCTGGCAGCTGTGCCAGATGTTCAAGCCTTTGTTCAGGCTCTGGTTAGAATCAAGCCTGTTTACAAACCTTTGACTCCTCCTTGGAGTCTCAATTTAGTTCTTTCAGTTCTTCAGGGGGTTCCGTTTGAACCCTTACATTCCGTTGATATTAAGTTATTATCTTGGAAAGTTTTGTTTTTGGTTGCAATTTCTTCTGCTAGAAGAGTTTCAGAATTATCTGCTCTGCAGTGTTCTCCTCCTTATCTGGTGTTTCATGCAGATAAGGTGGTTTTACGTACTAAACCTGGTTTTCTTCCATAAGTTGTTTCTAACAAAAACATTAACCAGGAGATTATCGTACCTTCTCTGTGTCCGAAACCAGTTTCAAAGAAGGAACGTTTGTTGCACAATTTGGATGTTGTTCGCGCTCTAAAATTCTATTTAGACGCTACAAAGGATTTTAGACAAACATCTTCCTTGTTTGTTGTTTATTCCGGTAAAAGGAGAGGTCAAAAAGCAACTTCTACCTCTCTCTCTTTTTGGATTAAAAGCATCATCAGATTGGCTTACGAGACTGCCGGACGGCAGCCTCCCGAAAGAATCACAGCTCATTCCACTAGGGCTGTGGCTTCCACATGGGCCTTCAAGAACGAGGCTTCTGTTGATCAGATATGTAGGGCAGCGACTTGGTCTTCACTGCACACTTTTACCAAATTTTACAAGTTTGATACTTTTGCTTCTTCTGAGGCTATTTTTGGGAGAAAGGTTTTGCAAGCCGTGGTGCCTTCCATCTAGGTGACCTGATTTGCTCCCTCCCATCATCCGTGTCCTAAAGCTTTGGTATTGGTTCCCACAAGTAAGGATGACGCCGTGGACCGGACACACCTATGTTGGAGAAAACAGAATTTATGTTTACCTGATAAATTACTTTCTCCAACGGTGTGTCCGGTCCACGGCCCGCCCTGGTTTTTTAATCAGGTCTGATAATTTATTTTCTTTAACTACAGTCACCACGGTATCATATGGTTTCTCCTATGCAAATATTCCTCCTTAACGTCGGTCGAATGACTGGGGTAGGCGGAGCCTAGGAGGGATCATGTGGCCAGCTTTGCTGGGCTCTTTGCCATTTCCTGTTGGGGAGGAGAATATCCCACAAGTAAGGATGACGCCGTGGACCGGACACACCGTTGGAGAAAGTAATTTATCAGGTAAACATAAATTCTGTTTTCTCGTTATGGGTCCAGGTCCCGGGATCCCAAGGCGGTACTGATAGATGCTCTAGCAGTGCCTTGGTCCTTCAATCTGGCCTATGTATTTCCTCTCCTATGTCTGGTTGCCAGAATCAAGCAGGAGAGAGCTTTGGTGATTCTGATAGCACCTGCGTGGCCACGCTGGACTTGGTATGCAGACCTAGTGGACATGTCCTCGGTTCTACCATGGACTCTGCCAATGAGGCAGGACCTTCTAATCCAAGGTCTGTTCACGCATCCAAATCTAATTTCTCTGCGTCTGACTGCTTGGAGATTGAACGCCTGATTCTATCAAAGCGTGGTTTCTCTGAGTCGGTCATTGATACCCTGATTCAGGCTAGAAAGCCTGTCACCAGGAAGATCTATCATAAGATTTGGCGCAAATATCTTTATTGGTGTGAATCCAAAGGTTACTTATGGAGTAAGATTAGGATTCCTAGAATATTGTCTTTTCTCCAAGAAGGTTTGGAGAAGGGATTATCAGCTAGTTCCTTATAAGGACAAATATCTGCTTTGTCTATTCTTCTACACAAATGTCTGGCAGATGTCCCAGACGTTCGAGCATTTAGTCGGGCTTTGGTCAGAATCAAGCCTGTATTTAAACCTGTTGCTCCGCCATGGAGCCTAAATTTAGTTCTTAAAGTTATTCAAGGGGTTCCGTTTGAACCTATGCATTCCATGGATATTAAGCTTCTATCTTGGAAAGTTTTGTTTTTAGTAGCTATCTCTTCGGCTCGAAGAGTTTCTGAGCTATATGCTTTACAGTGTGATTCCCCTTATCTTATTTTCCATGCAGATAAGGTGGTTTTGCATACCAAACCTGGGTTTCTTCCTAAGGTTGTTTCTTATAAGAATATCAATCAAGAGATTGTTGTTCCTTCACTGTGTCCTAATCCTTCTTCAAAGAAGGAACGTCTGTTGCACAATCTTGATGTGGTTCGTGCGTTTTAAAGTTCTACTTACAAGCAACTAAAGATTTCCGTCAAACATCTTCATTGTTGTTTATTCTGGTAAGCGGAGAGGTCAGAAGGCTATGGCTACCTCTCTTTCCTTTTGGCTTAAAAGCATCATCCGTTTGGCTTATGAGACTGCTGGCCAACAGTCTCCTGAAAGAATTACTGCTCATTCTACTAGAGCTGTGGCTTCCACATTCCTTTTAAAAATCAGGCTTCTGTTAAACAGATTTGTAATGCGGCGACTTGGTCTTCGTTTCATACTTTTTCCAAATTTTCCAAATTTTATACTTTTGCTTCTTCGGAGGCTATTTTTGGGAGATATTTTTGAGGTTCTACAAGCAGTGGTGCCTTCCGTTTAAGGTCCCAGTCTTGTCCCTCCCTTCATCCGTGTCCTAAAGCTTTGGTATTGGTATTCCACAAGTAAGGATGAATCCGTGGACTCGATACATCTTACAAGAGAAAACATAATTTATGCTTACCTGATGAATTTATTTCTCTTGTGATGTATAGAGTCCACGGCCCGCCCTGTTTATTAAGACAGGCATATATATATATATTTTTTTTTTATTTTTAAACTTTCAGTCACCACTGCACCCTATAGTTTCTCCTTTTTCTTCCTAGCCTTCGGTCAAATGACTGGGGGGTGGAGCTAAGGGGGAGCTATATAGGCAGCTCTGCTGTGGGTGCTCTCTCTGCCATTTCCTGTAGGGGAGGTGAATATCCCACAAGTAAGGATGAATCCGTGGACTCGATACATCACAAGAGAAATACATTTATCAGGTAAGCATAAATTAGTTTTTTCACCCAGGGGAGTGGGAACTCCATCCGGAAGTGTTTTCCAACTTGATTCTCAAAGGGGACAGCCGGAACTGGATCTCATGGCATCTCGTCAGAATGCCAAGCTCCCGAGGTACGGGTCGCGGGATCTTCAGGCTGTACTGATAGATGCTCTGGCGGTCCCTTGGAATTTGGCATCGGTGATCCTCATTGCAACGGTGTGACCTCGCAGGATATGGTATGCACCTTGGAGACTTCCTCTGAGGAAGGACCTTCTACTTCAGGGGCCCTTCCTTCACCCAAATCTCGTTTATCTGAAGCAGACTGCTTGGAGATTGAACGCTTAATCTTATCTAAGCGGGGATTTTCTGAGTCGGTCAATGAGACCATGATTCAGGCTCGTAAGCCTGTTACCAGGCATATTTACTACAAGATATGGCGTAAATATCTGTATTCGTGGGAATCCAGAGGCTACTCTTGGAGTAGAGTTCGGATTCCTAGAATTCTGTCTTTTCTCCAGGAGGGTTTGGAGAAGGGTTTATCAGCAAGTACCTTGAAGGGTCAAATTTCTGCCTTGTCTATTTTGTTACATAAACGTCTGGCGGATGTACCAGACGTGCAATCGTTCTGTCCAGGCCTTGGTCAGAATCAGGCCTGTGTTCAAACCTGTTACTCCTCCCTGGAGTCTTATCCTTGTTCTGAGAGTTTTTCAGCAGGCTCAGTTTGAGCCTATGCATTCCTTAGATATTAAGTTATTATCTTGGAAAGTTTTGTTTCTCTTTGCTATTTCTTCTGCTCGTAGAGTCTCGGCGTTGCAGTGTGATCCCCTTACCTTATTTTTCATTCAGATAAGGTAGTTCTGCATACTAAGTTAGGGTTCCTCCCTAAAGTGGTTTTGGATAGGAACATTAATCAAGAAACCGTTCCTTCTTTGTGTCCTAATCCTTCTCATAAGGAACGTCTGTTGCACAACCTAGATGTGGTGCGTGCGGTGAAATACTATTTACAAGCGACTAAGGCTTTCCACCCGTCTTCTGATTTATTTGGTGTTTTCTCTGGGAAACGCAAGGGTCAGAAAATTACGGCTACTTCTCTTTCTTTGTGGCTGAAGAGTATAATTTGCTTGGCCTATGAAACTGCTGGACAGCAGCCTCCTGAGAGAGTCACAGCTCTTTCTACGAGGGCTGTTTCCTATTCCTGGGCCTTCAAAAATGAAGCTTTTGTGGAACAGATTTGTAAGGCTGCAACTTGGTCCTCTCTACACACATTTTAAAATTCTTTAAATTCGATACTTTTGCCTCGACTGAGGCTTCTTTTGGTAGAAAGTTTCTTCAAGCATTGGTGCCTTCCGTTTAGGTTCCCTGTCTTGTCCCTCTAGCTTGGGTATTGATTCCCAATAGTAATTATAGATGATCCGTGTCATTAAAAAAAAAAAAAAATGAATTTTATGCTTACCTGATAAATTGATTTATTTCTTGACACAGTGAGTCCACGGCCCGCCCTGTTTATTTAGTCAGTTTTTTCTTATTATAAACCTCAGTCACCTTTGCACCTTGTTACTTCCTTTCTCTGCTTTTACTTCAGTCGAATGACTGGGGTTGGAGGGAAGGGAGGTGATATTTAACAGCTATTACATGGGTCATCTTTTAGTGGGGTTATTTAAGCTTAACTGGAGCTTTTTGTAAGTATTTTAGATTTGTATAGGTTGAACTCGATGGACCTCAATGTTTTTTCAACCTTATCTACTATGTTATGTTACTTTGCTGTGGTGCTCTTTGCCGCCTCCTGCTGGGCAGGAGTGATATTCCCAATAGTAATTATCGATGATCCGTGGACTCACTGTGTCTATAAATAAATACATTTATCAGGTAAGCATACATTTTGTTTTTTTAGATACCGGCACTAACTCAAACTTTACAATCACTTTAAAGGGACAGTCTACACTTACAACAACCTTAGTCCATCCGTTAGATTAAGTTGCGATTTTAATTTCTCACCCCTGCAACCATATTAAGTCTTCTACACATCCCGAGTTATGCTCCATGACAAGTTATATTCCGACAGTTAGAAATGGCCGCTCTGCTCCGCCTACCCAATACTTCACCCACTCTCTTATTTTCAACTGTCCAATTGAAAATTGATCACCGATTAAAATACTGTAGCGCGCATTCATTGCTTCGCGCATGCGCAACGTCACTGGGATCCAAGTATCCGGAACCAAAGTTTAGCTCTATGTTTCTTCTGCATTACAATATCACATGTATTGCTTCCACGGAGGAACCGCAAACAGAGGGACAGTTTTTGTGTTTGCTGACATAACGATGACAGACTTCCGGTTTCGAGCTGTATCCCTATGCGTATTAGAGTCCGATGACATCACTGGATGCTCCGTGCATGAGTGTTATAGGGAAGGAGAAGCACTCGATAAGGTAGGAGGAGAAGCTATTGGGAGGAGTTAGACGGCCATTTTTGAAACATAAAATATAAACTTCTTTACTGCAAATGTTGGTAAGTGAATAAGCGAAAATACGGATGCAGGGTATCAGTACAATCGTCATCAAGAGATCGTACCTATGGGCTAAGGTTGTTTCCGGTGTAGACTGTCCCTTTAAACACCTCTTGACTTTGTTTAAAATTGAGTTTATAGAAACAAAAACAAAGTCTGAAACTTCTCAAATGTTGCAAATCAATAGCTGGTTTAGGAAATTGCAACATTTTGAAAGCCTAGGTTACAGATGTTGCTTTTTTGGTGCCTTTTAGGGTGAATGAAATTAAAAATATGTTCATTCTTTGTTTAATTCCAAATCTATTTACCATTTTAATCCCTGTCATTTTGTCAACAGGGTGATGTGGGGCTTGCTATGGGCAAACTCTATGGAAATGACTTTAGCCAAACTACTATTTCCCGCTTTGAAGCCTTGAACCTCAGCTTTAAAAACATGTGCAAATTAAAGCCTCTTTTGGAAAAGTGGCTCAATGATGCAGGTAAATACATAACTTGTTCCATAGCAATGCTGCTTAATCTTAATTTATGTGTTTATATATTTTACTGTGAACTCAATTTTCACATATTTATTGTGTAGTTTGCTTTCCAAACATTCTTTTAATATACTACTGAAATATAATACCATCTATTAACAGTAGATTAGTATTTTCATTCGTGTTTATGATGGTCAAAGAAAAGAAAATAATCGTGATATTTTACCTAAACTCCTAATTTTATAAAACACACAACTAAGTGCTGTAATTTCCAACAACTTCAATATGGATATTTCTATGGGATTACATTTCTAGCAAATCCAAAGTGTCTGATTTTGGCTCACTCTAGCTGCTTCGACTTACTGTTTATTTGAAGATCACAGAGGGATCTTTTGTGCCTATTAAAATCACTTTCGTTGATCCTCTGTTAGGGTTAGTTATTCTGCCATGGTTTTTATGATGCCTGTACTGTATGACAAGATACATTTCACACTGAACTTTTCTTTGTCAAGAGGGCTTTTTTTCTGAAATGTTTTGCTGTTTTCTTTTATGTACTGCTTTTTTATCCCCTATGGTAATAGTTATTGCAGTTTTGTTTTGTGATGCATGTACTGTTAATGATTTTGTAAGGTGAGCTGAATCTTTTTCACGTCCTGAGCATGCACAGCTGGTGGCGATTTCCCAGTGTCTTGAGGATCTATTCTTGATTGTCTTGAGGGGCAGCTAGTGTGAGATTTGGAAGACAGGTTAAGATTGCTTAAACTACTGCTGTTTTATTCTGAAATAAACCTTACATAATCTACCAAGATGTGTTTTGGTCAGAGTGTTGGGTCCCCTAGTTGGATGTCTGAGCCCATGTATACTAGCATAATGTATCTTTTGTTATTCTGTAGGTCATGAAACACAAGTACAATGCTTCCTAATGTTTAAATGCATGAGTGCAAATAGCTAAAGGCTGCTTTACCACTGGGGTGTGAAATGGTTTAGCTGTGAGTGGGTTAGTCATACAAAATGGGTTTTCTTGGCTCCTCCTGTAACACACTCACCAGTGTACATGTTCCCTTTAAGTGGAACCAAGATAGGAAACACAAACCCTTAATAACTCCTCTACAGGTGACTGGCGTTGTGCCCAGACTGCAAGTTGGCTTTTTTCCTGTCCTGCATACAGAACAAATGGATCTTCACAATTCCTTAGAATTATTTTAGGGTAAAGAGTGCAGCCGATGATGTCCGCTTGCAGTCTCAGTTGCCAGTTAGAGGCAACATAGGGTAGCTGCAGTTTCAGTGTGTGTTTTTTTTTTTTTGGGGGGGGGGGGTATATATGTGTATAATAATAAATCCTGTACAAACTTTTTTGAAATTCTAGTTGGTGTTAGTGTGAATGCTCGGTTCAAAAATGTGAGCCTGACTGCAGTAATATCAATATGTGCAATATTTTATACACAGAGGAAGAAATTTGTATATCTGGTTCTCACAGAGACTGTTATGTTTTAAGATGAATATGCTATCACTAATTAGCTCATGAGAAAATATAGCATAGAATACATTTCCTTAATATGAGGAGAGTCCACTGCATCATTTCTTACTGTTTGGGAATACTGAACCTAGCCACCAGGAGGAGGCAGACACCCCAGCCAAAGACTTAAATACTCCCCCCCCCCCTTCCCTCATACCCCATTCATTCTTTGCCTTTCGTCACAGGAGGTTGGCAGAGAAGAGTAGTTCCTTATGAGGGGTATCTGCCCTTCGAAATGGGACTGGAGTTTTAATTAGTCTTGTCAGCCTCTCAGTGAGAGCATTGACGAAAGTTAGGGTCTGGAGATGCAGGGAGAGTCTTTCTGCGAACCCATCCAGACTCATTAACAGCACCTAAGCAATTAGTGTTGACGAGTTTCACTGCCTGCTTCCATTACTCAAGTCAGGAGCGATGCTACAAGACTGTCAAACTTGAGAGGCTGTGTTTCTATTTCACAGCATAGATTCCGGTAAAATCATTTAATTTTTTTATACAAATATAACGCAAGAAGACAGGGTCACAGTGTGACTCCTTTTATCTGTATGGAATCAAGGGTTAATGTCTCCGGAGGAGGATTATTAAACAGGGGGAATTAATCACATAATTTTAGTTTATTATGATTATGCTGCGACATGTGTGAGGTGTGGCTCAGGCAGATGTGAGAACGTACAGGGTTTACTTTCGTTTTGGTATGCTGCGCAGCCTGAAAGGCTTTGTTCACTTTTTCCTAGTGCAGGGGCAGTCCTGCATTGCGCACCACTTGACCGGATGTTGTCCCACTGATTTCCTCTTTCCTGAGCATGCGGTTTACAGGAGACAAAGCGGTTTCTCTGTTGGGCCTGGGTCATAGGTGGTGAGTGCCCCAGCCATTGGGAGTATAAAGGTGCCGTTTTAGCTTATCATTAGTCTGCTTTATAAGCGCAAGCTATGGAGCATTCTGATGCGTTAGAGGGTACTCCCTCTTTACCCAAGTCTAATATCTGTCTATATTGTGAGGAGGCCACGGTATACCCGCCTGCTCAATTATGTTCCACATGCCTTGATAATGTAATCGTGTCAAAGAAAGTTAATATGTTTAGTAACACTGAGCCGTCCACCTCTGAGTAGTCTCCGTCCCGTGAGGTGCGCACCCTAAAGTTGTCTCCTAATACACATGCATGTTCCCGTGGCACTCCTAATCCTCCATATGAAGGGGCCCTTTTACCGCCTGACTTTGCTGAGCAGTTACGAACGGCAGTGTCTGTGGCCTTTAGTGCTTTACATCACCCTGCTAAGTGCAAGAGAGAGGTTAAATATTGCTATCCTCCCCAGGGGTCATCTACTAGCTTGTTGGATTTATCTGATACAAGATTATCTGCTGATGAAGACTCCTCTGATTCTTTAGAGGATGCTCTTTCTGGGTCGGAATCTGCTGCCTCTAATCCTCCGGCTGCGTAGGAACCAGTTTTTAGATTTAGGATTGAACATTTACGCTTTCTGCTAAAGGAAGTTTTGGGCTACTCTAGAAGTCCCAGAGCCTAAATTGCCTGAGGAACCTTTGATTTCTAAATTCGATAAGGTCTACGAGGACAGGGTTGTACCACAGACTTTCCCGGTTCCCGTAAAGATGGCAAACATTAAGAATGAATGGGAAAGACGTGGTTCTTCATTTCCCCCTTCTTCCTTTAAAAAATTATTCCCAGTTCCGGACTCTCAATTGGAGTTGTGGGTTTCCATCCCCAAAGTGGATGCCGGTATCTCCACTCTTGCTAAGTACACTACTATCCCGCTTGAGGATAGTTTGTTTAAAGAGCCCATGGATAAAAAGATAGAAACTCTGTTAAGAAAGATGTTTCAACATATGGGATATTTGTTTCAACCGGCGGCAGCGGTTGCTGGAGCGGCTACCTACTGTTGCGACTCCTTATCTGAGTTGATCGAGGTGGAGGGTCCCATCGACGTTATCCAAGAAAGAATTAAGGCTTTAAGGGTAGCTAATTGTTTTATTTGTGATGCAAATAAACAGATTATTCACCTGAATGCTAAGGCTTCAGGTTTTTCTGTTCAAGCCTGTAGGGCACTATGGCTGAAGTCCTGGTCTGCGGATATGACTTCGAAGTCAAGACTAATTTCCCACCTATTTAAGGCAAAGATTATTTCTCCAACATAGGTGTGTCCGGTCCACGGCGTCATCCTTACTTGTGGGATATTCTCTTCCCCAACAGGAAATGGCAAAGAGCCCAGCAAAGCTGGTCACATGATCCCTCCTAGGCTCCGCCTTCCCCAGTCATTCTCTTTGCCGTTGTACAGGCAACATCTCCACGGAGATGGCTTAGAGTTTTTTGGTGTTTAACTGTAGTTTTTATTATTCAATCAAGAGTTTGTTATTTTAAAATAGTGCTGGTATGTACTATTTACTCTGAAACAGAAAAGAGATGAAGATTTCTGTTTGTAAGAGGAAAATGATTTTAGCAACAGTTACTAAAATCGATGGCTGTTTCCACACAGGACTGTTGAGAGGAATTAACTTCAGTTGGGGGAAACAGTGAGCAGACTTTTGCTGCTTGAGGTATGACACATTTCTAACAAGACGATGTAATGCTGGAAGCTGTCATTTTCCCTATGGGATCCGGTAAGCCATTTTTATTACATAAGAAAAAAAGGGCTTCACAAGGGCTTTCAAGACTGTAGACATTTTCTGGGCTAAAACGATTGATATATAAGCAGATTTTATACTTCATAGCTTTGAGGAATTATTTTATTCTTGGGAATTATGTAAAATAACCGGCAGGCACTGTATTGGACACCTTATTCTCTAGGGGCTTTCCCTAATCATAGGCAGAGCCTCATTTTCGCGCCTCTATTGCGCACTTGTTTTTGGGAAGCATGACATGCAGATGCATGTGTGAGGAGCTCTGATACATAGAAAAGACTTTCTGAAGGCGTCATTTGGTATCGTATTCCCCTTTGGGCTTGGTTGGGTCTCAGCAAAGCAGATACCAGGGACTGTAAAGGGGTTAATTATAAAAACGGCTCCGGTTCCGTTATTTTAAGAGTTAAAGCTTTCAAATTTGGTGTGCAATACTTTTAAGGCTTTAAGACACTGTGGTGAAATTTTGGTGAATTTTGTACAATTCCTTCATACTTTTTCACATTTGCAGTAATAAAGTGTGTTCAGTTTAAAATTTAAAGTGACAGTAACGGTTTTATTTTAAAACGTTTTTTGTACTTTGTTATCAAGTTTATGCCTGTTTAACATGTCTGAACTACCAGATAGACTGTGTTCTGTATGTGGGGAAGCCAAGGTTCCTTCTCATTTAAATAGATGTGATTTATGTGACACAAAATTTAGAGAAAATGATGCCCAAGATGATTCCTCAAGTGAGGGGAGTAAGCATGGTACTGCATCATCCCCTCCTTCGTCTACACCAGTCTTGCCCACACAGGAGGCCCCTAGTACATCTAGTGCGCCAATACTCCTTACTATGCAACAATTAACGGCTGTAATGGATAATTCTATCAAACATTTTAGCCAAAATGCCCACTTATCAGCGAAAGCGCGCTAGATGTACTAGGGGCCTCCTGTGTGGCGCGCAGAGCGCTTTGGCTAAAATCTTGGTCAGCGGATGCGTCTTCCAAGAACAAATTGCTTAACATTCCTTTCAAGGGGAAAACGCTGTTTGGTCCTGACTTGAAAGAGATTATTTCTGATATCACTGGGGGCAAGGGCCACGCCCTTCCTCAGGATAGGTCTTTCAAGGCCAAAAATAAACCTAATTTTCGTCCCTTTCGCAGAAACGGACCAGCCCCAAGTGCTACGTCCTCTAAGCAAGAGGGTAATACTTCTCAAGCCAAGCCAGCCTGGAGGCCAATGCAAGGCTGGAACAAAGGTAAGCAGGCCAAGAAACCCGCCACTGCTACCAAGACAGCATGAGATGTTGGCCCCCGATCCGGGACCGGATCTGGTGGGGGGCAGACTCTCTCTCTTCGCTCAGGCTTGGGCAAGAGATGTTCTGGATCCTTGGGCGCTAGAAATAGTCTCCCAAGGTTATCTTCTGGAATTCAAGGGGCTTCCCCCAAGGGGGAGATTCCACAGGTCTCAATTATCTTCAGACCACATAAAAAAACAGGCATTCTTACATTGTGTAGAAGACCTGTTAAAAATGGGAGTGATTCATCCTGTTCCATTAGGAGAACAAGGGATGGGGTTCTACTCCAATCTGTTCGTAGTTCCCAAAAAAGAGGGAACATTCAGACCAATCTTAGATCTCAAGATCCTAAACAAGTTTCTCAAGGTTCCATCGTTCAAAATGGAAACCATTCGAACAATTCTTCCTTCCATCCAGGAAGGTCAATTCATGACCACGGTGGATTTAAAGGATGCGTATCTACATATTCCTATCCACAAGGAACATCATCGGTTCCTAAGGTTCGCATTTCTGGACAAGCATTACCAGTTTGTGGCACTTCCGTTCGGATTAGCCACTGCTCCAAGAATTTTCACAAAGGTACTAGGGTCCCTTCTAGCGGTGCTAAGACCAAGGGGCATTGCAGTAGTACCTTACTTGGACGACATACTGATTCAAGCGTCGTCCCTTCCACAAGCAAAGGCTCACACGGACATTGTCCTGGCCTTTCTCAGATCTCACGGGTGGAAAGTGAACGTAGAAAAAAGTTCTCTATCTCCGTCAACAAGGGTTCCCTTCTTGGGAACAATAATAGACTCCTTAGAAATGAGGATTTTTCTGACAGAGGCCAGAAAATCAAAACTTCTAAACTCTTGTCAAATACTTCATTCTGTTCCTCTTCCTTCCATAGCGCAGTGCATGGAAGTAATAGGTTTGATGGTAGCGGCAATGGACATAGTTCCTTTTGCGCGAATTCATCTAAGACCATTACAACTGTGCATGCTCAGTCAGTGGAATGGGGATTATACAGACTTGTCTCCGACGATACAAGTAGATCAGAGGACCAGAGATTCACTCCGTTGGTGGCTGTCCCTGGACAACCTGTCACAGGGGATGAGCTTCCGCAGACCAGAGTGGGTCATTGTCACGACCTACGCCAGTCTGGTGGGCTGGGGCGCGGTCTGGGGACCCCTGAAAGCTCAGGGTCTTTGGTCTCGGGAAGAATCTCTTCTCCCGATAAATATTCTGGAACTGAGAGAGATATTCAATACTCTCAAGGCTTGGCCTCAGCTAGCAAAGGCCAAATTCATACGGTTTCAATCAGACAACATGACGACTGTTGCGTACATCAACCATCAGGGGGGAACAAGGAGTTCCCTGGCGATGGAAGAAGTGACCAAAATCATTCAATGGGCGGAGACTCACTCCTGCCACTTGTCTGCAATCCACATCCCAGGAGTGGAAAATTGGGAAGCGGATTTTCTGAGTCGTCAGACATTTCATCCGGGGGAGTGGGAACTCCATCCGGAAATCTTTGCCCAAATTACTCAATTGTGGGGCATTCCAGACATGGATCTGATGGCCTCTCGTCAGAACTTCAAGGTTCCTTGCTACGGGTCCAGATCCAGGGATCCCAAGGCGACTCTAGTAGATGCACTAGTAGCACCTTGGACCTTCAAACTAGCTTATGTATTCCCGCCGTTTCCTCTCATCCCCAGGCTGGTTGCCAGGATCAATCAGGAGAGGGCATCGGTGATCTTGATAGCTCCTGCGTGGCCACGCAGGACTTGGTATGCAGACCTGGTGAATATGTCATCGGCTCCACCATGGAAGCTACCTTTGAGACGAGACCTTCTTGTTCAAGGTCCGTTCGAACATCCGAATCTAGTCTCACTCCAACTGACTGCTTGGAGATTGAACGCTTGATCTTATCAAAGCGAGGGTTCTCAGATTCAGTCATTGATACCCTTGTTCAGGCCAGAAAGCCTGTAACTTGAAAAATCTACCACAAAATATGGAAAAAATATATCTGTTGGTGTGAATCTAAAGGATTCCCTTGGGACAAGATAAAAATTCCTAAGATTCTATCCTTTCTTCAAGAAGGTTTGGAGAAAGGATTATCTGCAAGTTCTTTGAAGGGACAGATTTCTGCCTTGTCTGTATTACTTCACAAAAAGCTGGCAGCTGTGCCAGATGTTCAAGCCTTTGTTCAGGCTCTGGTTAGAATCAAGCCTGTTTACAAACCTTTGACTCCTCCTTGGAGTCTCAATTTAGTTCTTTCAGTTCTTCAGGGGGTTCCGTTTGAACCCTTACATTCCGTTGATATTAAGTTATTATCTTGGAAAGTTTTGTTTTTGGTTGCAATTTCTTCTGCTAGAAGAGTTTCAGAGTTATCTGCTCTGCAGTGTTCTCCTCCTTATCTGGTGTTCCATGCAGATAAGGTGGTTTTGCGTACTAAACCTGGTTTTCTTCCGAAAGTTGTTTCTAACAAAAACATTAACCAGGAGATAGTCGTGCCTTTTTTGTGTCCGAATCCAGTTTCAAAGAAGGAACGTTTGTTGCACAATTTGGATGTAGTTCGTGCTCTAAAATTCTATTTAGATGCTACAAAGGATTTTAGACAAACATCTTCCTTGTTTGTTGTTTATTCTGGTAAAAGGAGAGGTCAAAAAGCAACTTCTACCTCTCTCTCTTTTTGGCTTAAAAGCATCATCAGATTGGCTTACGAGACTGCCGGACGGCAGCCTCCTGAAAGAATCACAGCTCATTCCACTAGGGCTGTGGCTTCCACATGGGCCTTCAAGAACGAGGCTTCTGTTGATCAGATATGTAAGGCAGCGACTTGGTCTTCACTGCACACTTTTACTAAATTTTACAAATTTGATACTTTTGCTTCTTCTGAGGCTATTTTTGGGAGAAAGGTTTTGCAAGCCGTGGTGCCTTCCATCTAGGTGACCTGATTTGCTCCCTCCCTTCATCAGTGTCCTAAAGCTTTGGTATTGGTTCCCACAAGTAAGGATGACGCCGTGGACCGGACACACCTATGTTGGAGAAAACAGAATTTATGTTTACCTGATAAATTACTTTCTCCAACGGTGTGTCCGGTCCACGGCCCGCCCTGGTTTTTTAATCAGGTCTGATAATTTATTTTCTTTAACTACAGTCACCACGGTATCATATGATTTCTCCTATGCAAATATTCCTCCTTTACGTCGGTCGAATGACTGGGGAAGGCGGAGCCTAGGAGGGATCATGTGACCAGCTTTGCTGGGCTCTTTGCCATTTCCTGTTGGGGAAGAGAATATCCCACAAGTAAGGATGACGCCGTGGACCGGACACACCGTTGGAGAAAGTAATTTATCAGGTAAACATAAATTCTGTTTTTTGGTCTAGGCCTGGACTCCATTATCTCCACGGTTATGGGAGGCAAGGGTGCCTTTTTACCCCAGGATAAGAACAAACCTAAAAGACAGGGTCCTAATTTTCGTTCGGATAAATCCCAACGTCAACAGCCCTCCGTTAAACCCGAGCAATCCAAGGGGACATGGAACCCGGGTCAGTCCTGGAATAAGTCCAAACAAACCAAGAAGCCCGCCGAGTCAAAGTCGGCATGAAGGTGCGGCCCCCGATCCGGCTATGGATCTGGTAGGGGGAAGACTATCACTCTTTTTGGACGCTTGGTTTATGGGCGCAAAAGACCTGTTGGTCCTGGAGGTCATCGCTCAGAGATATAGGATAGGTTTCAAGTCTCATCCACCCAGAGGCAGATTCCTCTTGTCAAACCTGTCTTCAAGGCCAGTAAAACGATAAGCCTTTCTGTGGTGTGTGAGGGATCTATCCTCTCTGGGAGTCATTGTACCGTTTCCTCTTGTGGAAAGAAGTCTGGGATACTATTCAAAGCTGTTTGTGGTCCCCAAGAAGGAGGTAACTTTTCGCCCGATTCTGGATCTAAAGTGTTTAAACAAATTTCTATCTGTCCCCTCGTTCAAGATGGCGATAAGAGCCATCCTTCCCTTAGTTCAGGAAGGAGAGTTCATGACCACAATAGATCTGAAGGATGCTTTCTTTCACGTTCCTATACACAAAGAACACTTCAAGTTCCTAAGGTTTGCATTCCTGGACCAACACTTCCAGTTTATAGCACTGCAGTTTTGTCTGGCTACTGCTCCAAGAGTTTTTAGGAAGGTTCTGGGGGCACTGCTGGCACTGGCCAGAACCAGAGGTATAGCAGTAGCACCATACTTGGACGACATTATGGTTCAAGCACCATCCTGTCTAGCAGAGAACCATTCTCAGGACCTTCTACTTCTTCGATCTCATGTATGGAAGATAAACTTAGAAAAGCGTTCTCTTACTCCCAGTACCAGGGTAGAATTCCTGGGTACTATAATAGATTCCATATCTGAGAATAGTCCTTACAGACCAGAGACGTCACAAGCTAACTTCCGCTTGTCTTGTCCTCCAGACCTCCTTCAGGCTGTCTGTGGCTCGGTGTATGGGGTTGATTGGTCTCATGGTGTCCTGCATGGACATCATTCCTTTTGCCAGGTTTCATCTCAGACCACTTCAGCTGTGCATGCTAAGTTAGTGGAACGGCGATCATTTGGCTCTGTCTCAGCAGATTTCTCTGGACAACCGGTCGAGAGAATCGCTCTCTTGGTGACTCTCCAGATCACCTGTCCCAAGGGACATCCTTTTTGAGACTATCCTGGGAGAGCGTGACTACGGACGCAAGTCTGTCAGGATGGGGAGCTGTTTGGGGTGCCAGGAAGGCACAGGGCCTGTGGACTCAAGAGGAATCTCTCCTCCCGATCAACATTTTGGAACTTTGAGCGATCTTCAATGCTCTGAAGACTTGGCCTCTTCTGGGTTTGTCCCAATTTATCAGATTCCAATCAGACAACATAACCATCAGGGTGGAATGAGGAGCTCCCTAGCAATGAGGGAAGTATCTCGGATTCTGGAATGGGCGGAGGCCCACAACTTTTTGCTGTCAGCGATCCACATTCCGGGTGTGGACAACTGGGAAGCGGATTTCCTCAGCAGACAATCCTTTCATCTGGTTGAATGGTCTCTCCATCCCAAGGTGTTTGCAGAGATTTGCAACAGATGGGGGATGCTGGAGATAGATCTCATGGCGTCCCGACTTAATTCCAAGCTACCTAGATATGGGTTGTGGTCCAGGGATTCATAGATGCATTAGCAGTGCCTTGGAGGTTCAATCGAATCTACATTCTTCTGCCGTTACCACTTCTCCCTCGTGTAGTGGCCCGCATCAAGCAGGAGCAAGCATCAGTGATTCTGATTGCTCCATCTTGGCCGCGAAGGATGTGGTTCGCGGACCTGGTGGGATGTCCTCATCTCCTCCATGGAGGTTACCTTGTCGCAGGGATCTGCTGGAACAGGGTCCCTTTGTTCAAAATCTAGGTTCTCTGAGGCTCACTGCGTGGAGATTGTGCTTAGTCTTAGCCAAATGAGGCTTCTCTGAAAGGGTTATTGACACACTCATTCAGGCTTGTAAGCCTGTTACTCGTCGCGTCTACCATAAGGTGGGGAGATGTCAGGGTTCCTTTCATGCTCTGTACCTTTAACTGGTAACATCCTTAATTACCATTAGTGCTATAAAGGCACCTCCCCCTCCTAGACTCATTGCTTGGTTATTTTGTTTGGTAGATTCTGAATGTTCTACCTCCTCTTCCAAGTCTGGCTTTCTAGCCACTTACCCTGCTGTGATTCTAAAGTTTCCGTTACCTTTTAACATCAGCCAGAACCAGTTACACACTGGGCTCTTCCTATCTCCACTTTGCCTGCCTCAGCTTACCTACCACTACCGCTGACATACTAACTGGCCTCAAGTTAAACAAACTGTGTTGCGCTGCAGCTCCGCATCCTCACAGCCCTCCGGCTTCAGAGCGGGTGACGTCATCAGCTGCAGCCGCAGCTACAGCTCTCCCTACTCACCGCGTGTGGAGGATAAGGGGCTCCGATGACTGAACAAACTTCCCTGGTCTGATCCCTCCACTCTGACACCTCTGGAGTTCTACCTTCCATGCTAGTGGAATCAGGTCGTATATTATTACATTGTATTACAACAGACTGCCATTGTACAGAGAATTACATACCGCAACAACAACTGTTTATTGATCCTGCCTAATATCAGTATCTTAGTCATTTGTATTCACTATCTCAATCTGTTACATATTTTGTTACACTCTTACGCCCTGAATATTCACTGAACTCCAGAGAGATTTGAGTACAGACTATTAAAGGGCCATATTAATACACAGAGCTTACACACCGTTGGGCCTCCTGTGTTATCCTCTGTGTAACATATATATATATATTTATAAATTGTCATATTTGTGAATCCTAGAAAACAGAGGTTTAAATTCTTAAAGATAATCTTCAGTGTGACATAATAACCAAGCCATAAAAATGACCTCTGAGGACTTAACGGTTAAAATCACTAATATGTCACAGTGCATTGATAACCTTACACAGACTGTAAGAGAGCTGCAGAGTGATAATGAAACAGTTAAAACCTGCATAAGAGACCTGTACAATACTAAGACTAATCTTCCTGTACAGGCACCTGAACCACAGGTCAGTTTACCAGACAAGTTTTCAGGCAACAGATCCCAGTACAGGGAGTTCAAAAACTCATGTCTCCTGCTGTTTGAGTTAAAACCAAACACATACAGGACAGACAGACTTAAGGTACTTACTATCATATCCTTCCTAAGGGCAGAGCCTCGTGCTTGGGCTGATACTTATTATGAGATCCAAGATCCCATCTTGAACTCACTAGATGATTTCTTGAAGCAGATGTCATCTTTATATGACGATCCCTTCAAACAAAGCTCTGCCGAAGCTTCCATAAGAGCTTTAAAACAGAACAGGCAACCTGTAGAAGATTACATTGCCCAGTTCAAAATACATGCAAAAGATTCCCAATGGAATGAACCATCCTTGAAAAACCACTTCCGGATAGGATTATCTGATGATATCAAGGATGAGTTATCTAGGATTGGTATCCCTGCTTCCCTCGAAGATCTCTACACTTTATCTATCACCATCGATAGAAGGATCAGGGAACGCCGACATGAGAAGACAGGACATGTTACTATTCCAAGGAAAATCACTACACAAATCACACATAGAGAACATGATGTGGAGACTCCGATGGAGATAGGAGAAATTAAGGGACCGCTTTCCCAACAAGAAAAGAACAGACGCCGCCTCCTGAATCTCTGTATGTACTGCGCCGCCAGAGACCATGAGGTTAAGGGATGCCCCCTTTTGATTAAGCAAAAGTCGGGTAGGTCAAAAAACACTTTACGTTACCATAACCTAAAGGACAAAAATAGTACTTATTTTTTTTTATCTCTCTCCTTACAGTGGCAACATCACAGGGTCAGAACTGAAGCTCTAATTGACACAGGAGCAAGTGGTAATTTCATTGACCTTGAGTTCGTAAGGGCCATAAAAATACCTATTGAAGCAAAATCTTCTCCTGTCTTGTTTAATGTTGTTGATGGTTCCCCTCTCTCCTCAGGTCCAGTAAATCAACAAACCGTGCCGTTGGATATGTGTACCAGTACAGGTCATAGTGAAACTATATGTTTTAACGTTATCACATCTCCAATGTTCCCCCTCATATTAGGTATTCCTTGGTTAAAAACACACAAACCTACTTTGAATTGGACTGACTTTTCCATTTCACTATCATCTACTTATTGCATGCAATCTTGCTACACCATACATCAAATTTCAGTAGTATCTGAACCTACACTGCCTAACTGTTATTCTGCATACTCTGATGTATTCAGTAAAAAAGAAGCCCAATCCCTACCACCTCATAGAGTATATGATTGCCCCATTGAGCTTCTACCAGGGTCTACTATACCCTATGGTCATATTTATCCTTTATCCAAACCTGAATTGGATCATCTAAAAAATTACTTACAGGAAAGTCTTGAGAAAGGCTTTATCAGGCCTTCCACATCACCAGCAGGTGCTGGTATTTTCTTTGTGAGAAATAAGGATGATTCACTCAGGCCAATTATAGATTATAGAGAACTCAATAAACGTACAATAAAAAACAGATACCCACTTCCATTAATACCAGAACTTATTGAGAGGTTGCGAGGAGCTAAGGTCTTCACAAAATTGGACCTAAGAGGGGCCTACAACCTCGTCAGAATCCGTGCCGGCGACGAGTGGCTGACAGCATTTAGAACCCGCTACGGGTTGTTCGATTATGTTGTCATGCCATTCGGACTCTGTAATGCGCCGGCTACATTTCAGAATTTCATTAACGATATTTTCCGTGACATCTTAGATGTTTACATTGTCGTATACCAAGATGACATTCTTATATATTCACAAAACTTACAGGATCACATTAAACATGTCACAACAGTTCTCGACAGATTACGTACACATAGTCTCTATGCTAAGTTGGAGAAGTGTTTATTCCATGTTGATCAAGTGTCCTTTTTGGGTTATCACATTAGCTCCACAGGTATTAGAATGGAAGAAACTAAAGTAAATTGTATCAGACAATGGCCTGTCCCCAAGTGTAGAAAAGATATACAACGTTTCCTTGGGTTCGCAAACTTTTATCGTAAATTTATCCATAAATTTGCAGCACTAACTAAACCACTGTCTGATCTCACAAAACTACACCATAAGTTTCATTGGTCATTACTCACTCAAAAGGTTTTTGATAACCTAAAAGACCGATTCACTACCGCTCCTATACTTCAGTTCCCTGACACCAACTTACATTTTATTCTGGAAGTTGATGCATCAGATTTTGCCCTGGGAGCCGTTCTTTCACAGAGGAAGTCTTTTAAAGAACCCATTCACCCAGTAGCTTTTTTTTCAAGGGTGATGACACCCGCAGAACTGAACTATCCTGTTGGCGAGAAAGAACTCTTGGCAATAAAGAGTTCTTTTGACCATTGGCGTCACCTTTTGGAGGGTTCAACCCATCCTATTGTTATCCTCACAGATCACAAAAATCTGCAATACCTTCATACGAATAGGACTCTCTCATCAAGACAACTCAGATGGAGTCTTTATTTTTCACGATTTCATTATGTTATCACATATAGGCCTGGATCAAAGAACGCCAAGGCTGATGCACTCTCAAGAATGTATCAAAAACCTAATTCAGACAACCCACCATCGACTGTGATACCAAAAGAAAATATCATAGCCTCCCTCGTTTTGAAACCACTTGATATCCAATGCTCACAAGAAAGTGATGCTACCAAACCAACTGACCTACTACAAAGGGACAAAGATGGTTTATACTACCATAACCAACTACTATATGTTCCACCTAATTTAAGAAACACTGTTCTTAATTCTGTTCATGATTCTCCACTAGCAGGACATCTGGGGGTTCACAAAACTTTGTCTCTCCTAAGACGATCTTACTGGTGGCCATCACTCGTAACTTCTGTCAAAAGTTACATCTCACACTGTGATACTTGTTCTAGTTCTAAACCTTCTCATATGAGACCTATAGGATTGTTACAACCCAATCCTATACCAACAAAACCATGGACTGACATTTCACTTGATTTCATTGTAGATTTACCTAACTCATCCTCATACACATGTATAATGGTTGTTGTGGATGTATTCTCTAAAATGGCTCACTTCATACCAACCACCTCTGTACCTACAGCGTCACTAACATCACAACTTTTCATCAAAGAAATTGTTCGACTACATGGGATCCCAACCAGTATACTCACTGACAGAGGTTCTCAGTTTACCTCAAAATTTTGGAAACAATTATGTATAGCCTTACAAATTAAACAGAAACTAACTACTTCTTATCATCCCCAATGTAACGGACAAACTGAAATTACCAATCAGTGGTTGGAACAGTACCTTCGCTGTTACTGTTCTCACCAACAGGATTCGTGGTACTCGTTCCTCCCGTTGGCTGAATTTGCATATAATAACACTCCTAATGCTTCTACCAAATACAGCCCTTTCTTCATTAACAATGGCATCCATCCGAGAAACCATATGCTCCCTAGAGTTGAATCTACCTGTCCTCAAGTAAATGACACTATAAACGATATCTCACAGGCATTCACTGTCATACAAGATAACATCAGGCATGCACAAGCATCCTATAAAAAACACTATGATCTACGTCATAGACAACAACCTGAGTACCGTATAGGTCAACTAGTTTGGTTGTCCACAAAAAATTTAAAGCTCCATCTTCCTTCAAGAAAACTAACTAGACTTTTCATTGGACCTTTCCCGATTGTGGCTCTCCCAAATCCTGTTACTGTCACCTTAAAGCTGCCTTCCACCTACCGGATCCATCCGACCTTCCATGTGTCTCTCATTAAACCTAGTGACTCCTCTGCATCCACTCCCGTGGTCGAACTTCCTAGCCACTCCTTGGCCGATGACCTCGAATATGAGGTTCACAGCATCCTCGACTCTAGGCGCAGAGGCGGCCGTTTGGAATACTTGATCCATTGGAAGGGTTTTGATACTTCAGAGGATTCTTGGGAACCCGCTACAAATGTTACAGCTCCTCATTTGGTTTCTCTCTTCCATCGTCGTAACCCTGAGAGGCCCGTTCCTTGAAACCTCCTTGTGGTTTCTTTGGGGGGGACTCTGTCAGGGTTCCTTTCATGCTCTGTACCTTTAACTGGTAACATCCTTAATTACCATTAGTGCTATAAAGGCACCTCCCCCTCCTAGACTCATTGCTTGGTTATTTTGTTTGGTAGATTCTGAATGTTCTACCTCCTCTTCCAAGTCTGGCTTTCTAGCCACTTACCCTGCTGTGATTCTAAAGTTTCCGTTACCTTTTAACATCAGCCAGAACCAGTTACACACTGGGCTCTTCCTATCTCCACTTTGCCTGCCTCAGCTTACCTACCACTACCGCTGACATACTAACTGGCCTCAAGTTAAACAAACTGTGTTGCGCTGCAGCTCCGCATCCTCACAGCCCTCCGGCTTCAGAGCGGGTGACGTCATCAGCCGCAGCTACAGCTCTCCCTACTCACCGCGTGTGGAGGATAAGGGGCTCCGGTGACTGAACAAACTTCCCTGGTCTGATCCCTCCACTCTGACACCTCTGGAGTTCTACCTTCCATGCTAGTGGAATCAGGTCGTATATTATTACATTGTATTACAACAGACTGCGATTGTACAGAGAATTACATACCGCAACAACAACTGTTTATTGATCCTGCCTAATATGAGTATCTTAGTCATTTGTATTCACTATCTCAATCTGTTACATATTTTGTTACACTCTTACGCCCTGAATATTCACTGAACTCCAGAGAGATTTGAGTACAGACTATTAAAGGGCCATATTAATACACAGAGCTTACACACCGTTGGGCCTCCTGTGTTATCCTCTGTGTAACATATATATATATATATTTATAAATTGTCATATTTGTGAATCCTAGAAAACAGAGGTTTAAATTCTTAAAGATAATCTTCAGTGTGACAGGAGAGCTTACTTGTTCTGGTGTGAAGAGCGTGGTTTCGCCTGGCATAAGGTCAAGACTGCCAGGATTCTTTCCTTTCTTCAGGAAGGTCTGGAGGAGGGCCTTTCTGCCAGTTCCCTGAGGGGACAGATTTCGTCCCTTTCCGTTTTGCTGCACAAAAGGCATGTTGAGCTTCCTGACGTGCAATCCTTCATTAAGGCTCTGATCAGAATCAGACAGTGTTTAGATCGAACGCTCCACCTTGGAGTTTGAATCTTGTTAAGTTTTTGCAACGGGCTCCGTGTGAGCCTATGCATTCGATTGACATTAAATTGTTGTCCTGGAAGGTTCTTCTTCTCTTGGCTATTGCGTTGGTACGCCTAGTTTATGAAATGGCTGCCTTGCAATATGAGCCTCCCTATTTAGTATTTCACACAGATAAAGCTGTCCTACATACCCGCTTGGGTTTTCTTCCCAAGGTGGTGTCTGATCGTAACATCAATTAAGAGATATTGGTTCCTTCCTAATCCTCCTCCTTCGAAGGAACGTCTACTTCATAATCTGGGTGTTCGATCTTTGAAGTTTTTTCTTCAAGCTACTAAGGAGTTTAGACAAACTTCTTCCTTGTTTGTTATCTACTCTGGGAGGCATAAGGGTCTGAAGGTCTCTTCGACGTCCTTATCTTTTTGGTTGTGGAGTGTTATACGCTTAGCTTATGAGTCAGAGGGACTTAGACCTCCTCAAAGGATTATAGCTTATTCCACTAGAGCGGTGGCTTCCTCTTGGGCCTTTAAGAACGAGGCATCTATAGATCAGATTTGTAAGGCGGCTACCTGGTCCTCCTTACATACTTTTTTTTTTAAAAATTCTATAAATTTGACATTTTTGCTTCGGCTGAAGCAGCTTTTGGGAGAAAGGTTTTACAGGCTGTGGTGCCCTCAGGTTAGGGTGTGCGCCTGTTCTTTTACCCCTCCCATTTATCATTCAGTGTCCCCTAGAGCTTAGGTATAGTTTTCCCAACAGTAAGGAATGATGTAGTGGACTCTCCTCATATTAAGAAGGAAAACATAAATTATGCTTACCTGATAATTTAATTTCCTTCTGTGTGAGGAGAGTCCACGACCCCTGCCTATATACTCCTATGGGCGGACCAACATTTTATTTTTCTCTTCCGGCACCATTTATACCCTGATATTTCTCCTACTGTTCCTTGTTCCCTTGGCAGAATGACTAGGTTTTGAGAGAAGTGGAGGAAGTATTTAAGCCTTTAGCTGGGGTGTCTTTGTCGCCTCCTAGTGGCTCGGTTCAGTATTCCCCAACAGTAAGGAATGATGCTGTGGACTCTCCTCATACAGAAGGAAATTAAATTATCAGGTAAGCATAATTTGTGTTTTTCTTCTTGTGACGTATAGAGGCAGTCCCACACGTTCTATACATATTTCTTAATGTGCGCTCCAGAAGGGTAGTGGCCTCATACCTGCCTAGATCATCTTCTCATCCGCTTCAATGTAAACTTGAAGAGCTGAAAGATGATCTGGAGAAAACAGCGCTTCTAACCTTCACCTTTATAAACATGCATTATATTAGATGAAACGTTAAATTGCTTTATTAACTGCTATAATGCATTATATTAGAGGAAACATGAAATTAAATTGCTCAGTTAATAACATTTTACAAGTTTTAGCATTATCAAATATTGTGCAAAAGTTTCTGGATAATATGACAGACTTTTGCAATTTGCATCAGAGCTCTCCTAGTAGTTTCCTACAACCTCGGTGATCTCTACAGAAAATGTTGCCATCCGGGTGGCATTCTAAAGAAGCTGGGTGGGAGTAGTGTAATACGTTTCTAATATTTATAACATTTTCTGTTATCCAAAGCACAAAATAATTGCATAATATAACAAACATTTTATTTAATAATTTGTTACAAATATTGAAAATAAATGTGGTATTAGCTAATTTTATGTTTATTTTGGCTAAACTTTTAGCCAGGTGGTTAATAAATTCAACCGGGTGGTGCACCCATTAAAAAGGTTGTGGGGAGAACGCTGCGACTGATCACTGATTGGAGTAAACAGTCTGATTCATGGTTTACTAATGTCGTGCGCATCGGTTTAGCAAATACCTGGAGACCTCATAGAGAATAGCAAGCTATATGGCTAACAGTACGATTGGAAAAGAAAACCTCAAGTTGAGAAAGTCTCATGGAGCAGCCTCTCTGTCAGCCCATGCTGTAGCTGTAAATGCTCCAGCCCCAAACACACATCACCTGCCTCTGTATGCAGCCCATGCTGTACATGCTCCAGCCCCAAACACCCATCACCTGCCTCTGTATGCAGCCCATGCTGTACATGCTCCAGCCACAAACACACATCACCTGCCTCTGTATGCAGCCCATGCCGTACATGCTCCAGCCACAAACACACATCACCTGCCTCTGTATGCAGCCCATGCTGTACATGCTCCAGCCACAAACACACATCACCTTCCTCTGTATGCAGCCCATGCTGTACATGCTCCAGCCCCAAACACACATCACCTGCCTTTGTATGCAGCCAATGCTGTAAATGCTTCAGCCCCAAACATACATCACCCGCCTCTGTATGCAGCCAATGCTGTAAATGCTCCAGCCCCAAACACCCATCACCCGCCTCTGTATGCAGCCCATGTAGTAAATGCTCCAGCCCCAAACACCCATCACCTGCCTCTGTATGCAGCCCATGCTGTAAATGCTCCAGCCACAAACGCACATCACCTTCCTCTGTATGCAGCCCATGCTGTACATGCTCCAGCCCCAAACACACATCACCTGCCTCTGTATGCAGCCCATGCTGTACATGCTCCAGCCCCAAACACACATCACCTGCCTCTGTATGCAGCCCATGCTGTACATGCTCCACATGCTCCAGCCACAAACACACATCACCTTCCTCTGTATGCAGCCCATGCTGTACATGCTCCAGCCCCAAACACACATCACCTGCCTCTGTATGCAGCCCATGCTGTACATGCTCCAGCCCCAAACACACATCACCTGCCTCTGTATGCAGCCCATGCTGTACATGCTCCACATGCTCCAGCCACAAACACACATCACCTTCCTCTGTATGCAGCCCATGCTGTACATGCTCCAGCCCCAAACACACATTACCTGCCTTTGTATGCAGCCAATGCTGTAAATGCTTCAGCCCCAAACATACATCACCCGCCTCTGTATGCAGCCAATGCTGTAAATGCTCCAGCCCCAAACACCCATCACCTGCCTCTGTATGCAGCCCATGCTGTAAATGCTCCAGCCCCAAACACACATCACCTTCCTCTGTATGCAGCCCATGCAGTAAATGCTCCAGCCCCAAACACACATCACCTTCCTCTGTATGCAGCCCATGCTGTAAATGCTCCAGCCACAAACGCACATCACCTTCCTCTGTATGCAGCCCATGCTGTACATGCTCCAGCCCCAAACACACATCACCTGCCTCTGTATGCAGCCCATGCTGTACATGCTCCACATGCTCCAGCCACAAACACACATCACCTTCCTCTGTATGCAGCCCATGCTGTACATGCTCCAGCCCCAAACACACATTACCTGCCTTTGTATGCAGCCAATGCTGTAAATGCTTCAGCCCCAAACATACATCACCCGCCTCTGTATGCAGCCAATGCTGTAAATGCTCCAGCCCCAAACACCCATCACCTGCCTCTGTATGCAGCCCATGCTGTAAATGCTCCAGCCCCAAACACACATCACCTTCCTCTGTATGCAGCCCATGCAGTAAATGCTCCAGCCCCAAACACACATCACCTTCCTCTGTATGCAGCCCATGCTGTACATGCTCCGGCCCCAAACACCCATCACCCGCCTCTGTATGCAGCCCATGCTGTAAATGCTCCAGCCCCAAACACACATCACCTGCCTCTGTATGCAGCCCATGCTGTACATGCTCCAGCCACACACACATCACCTTCCTCGGTATGCAGCCCATGCTGTAAATGCTCCAGCCCCAAACACACATCACCTGCCTTTGTATGCGAGCCTATGCTATAGCTGTGAATGCTCCAGCCCCAAACACACATCACCTGCCTCTGTATGCAGCCCATGCTGTAAATGCTCCAGCCCAAAACACACATCACCTGCCTCTGTATGCAGCCCATGCTGTAAATGCTCTAGCCCCAAACACACATCACCTGCCTCTGTATGCCAGCCTATGCTATAGCTGTAAATGATCAGCCCCAAACACACATCACCTGCCTCTGTATGCAGCCCATGCTGTAAATGCTCCAGCCCCAAACACACATCACCTGCCTCTGTATGCCAGCCTATGCTATATCTGTAAATGCTCCAGCCCCAAACACACATCACCTGCCTCTGTATGCAGCCCATGCTGTACATGCTCCAGCCCAAAACACACACCACCTGCCTCTGTATGCAGCCCATGCTGTACATGCTCCAGCCCCAAACGCACATCACCTGCCTTTGTATGCAGCCCATGCTGTAAATGCTCCAGCCCCAAACACACATCGCCTGCCTCTGTATGCGAGCCTATGCTATAGCTGTAAATGCTCCAGCCCCAAACACACATTACCTGCCTCTGTATGCAGCCCATGCTGTAAATGCTTCAGCCCCAAACACACATCACCTGCCTTTGTATGCAGCCCATGCTGTAAATGCTCCAGCCCCAAACACACATCGCCTGCCTCTGTATGCGAGCCTATGCTATAGCTGTAAATGCTCCAGCCCCAAACACACATCACCTGCCTCTGTATGCAGCCCATGCTGTACATGCTCCAGCCCCAAACACACACCACCTGCCTCTGTATGCAGCCCATGCTGTACATGCTCCAGCCCCAAACACACACCACCTGCCTCTGTATGCAGCCCATGCTGTACATGCTCCAGCCCCAAACGCACATCACCTGCCTTTGTATGCAGCCCATGCTGTAAATGCTCCAGCCCCAAACACACATCGCCTGCCTCTGTATGCGAGCCTATGCTATAGCTGTAAATGCTCCAGCCCCAAACACACATTACCTGCCTCTGTATGCAGCCCATGCTGTAAATGCTTCAGCCCCAAACACACATCACCTGCCTTTGTATGCAGCCCATGCTGTAAATGCTCCAGCCCCAAACACACATTGCCTGCCTCTGTATGCCAGCCTTTGCTATAGCTGTAAATGCTCCAGCCCCAAACACACATCACCTGCCTTTGTATGCAGCCCATGCTGTAAATACTCCAGCCCCAAACACACATTGCCTGCCTCTGTATGCCAGCCTTTGCTATAGCTGTAAATGCTCCAGCCCCAAACACACATTACCTGCCTCTGTATGCAGCCCATGCTGTAAATGTTCCAGCCCCAAACACACATCACCTGCCTCTGTATGCAGCCCATGCTGTAAATGCTCCAGCCCCAAACACACATCACCTGCCTCTGTATGCAGCCCATGCTGTAAATGCTTCAGCCCCAAATGCACATCACCTGCCTCTGTATGCAGCCCATGCTGTACATGCTCCAGCCCCAAACACACATCACCTTCCTCTGTATGCAGCCCATGCTGGAAGTGTACCTATACATTTAATTTAAAGTATACTGATATAGTAGCACATACTAGTTTTGCATACTAATTGCTAAACTTCCTACTCTGCATGATGTGATCATTTGACATGTAGAACACAGATTAATGAGGAGCTTCATATAAATGATCCAGATAATACATTTACATATATAACAAATGATAAATTCAGTAGCCAGAAACTCATTGCTATGAACTGTGGCTATACAATTTGTAAAACTCTATCACATTTAAGTATAGAACTCTCCTAGCTTTACCTGGCATTGATCAACAGAGCACTAGGGACTGTCTCAGCTCTGCCACCCTGCTGGTCAGTAAAAGCAGGTGGAGACTCATTCCACCTTCCTCCACCAGCTTCATGCCAGCCATCCACAGTCTGTGATAAGCAACACCAAACGTTTCTGGATTGCAGACATAACTGCAGCTAATTTTGTGGAAAGTGAATTTGGTTGTCATTCACATACTGGGGAAAGGGACAGGAAGCCCATTTGGGCAAATTCAGGACAATCCAGGACAGCATAGCTTAGCCCTTATAAATATTAGGGACACACTGCCCAAATTGAGGACTGTCCCTAAAAAGTAGGGATGTCTTGTCCTATTCCCTCCTTATTGATTTAGGAACAAAATCGGCATCACATCTGACACTTTTTTACTTTAATAAGATTAAAGTTTATATAATGAGATTGAGTTTGTCATACCTATTGCTATTGTTTTTTTAGTTATGCAGATAGTATTTCCTGTGGGAGATTTTGGTGCCTTCTGAGATCTAATACAAAAAGACAATTATCCATTTTATACATGTGTTTAAAATTATGAAGGTTGGTGACATAATTTATCATTCTTTTTAATCGGTGGATAATCATGCTCATTCAATGGAATTAATAGTTGTAGGAATCTGTTAAGTGTAGACATAGACATTACATTGTCGGCTTTCTCAGTCTTATGGTACACTTTTCATGCCTTTAAAGGGCCAGTAAACCTAAAATATAATGTTATATATTTCTGCACATAGTGCAGAATTATATAACATTATATTAGCGTTGGCTTTATACAACCTAATATTCCCTGTGAATTTTTATAAAAAAAAACTTTTTCAGACCCGATCACTGTGCTCTTTTACTACAGAAAGACAAAGGTGATATTGTAGTATGTTAGTGAAACAATTACTCCCAGTGTTGGAGTTAGTCACAAGTCTGCCACAGGTGTCGCAGGGAGTGGTCCACTAGCCGCCTCCTATTTGGTTGTTGAGATACTCCTTACAGTGTTCCTCTTGCACTGGATGGACTCTTTACTGGAAGCTGTCATTTCAACATTGTGTAAGTACAGGGGAGTGGGTGTAATTTAAGTACTGATGTCACTTTTGCACTCACTTAGCCCACCTATTAGCAGGTACATTTCCACAGTACACAGTATGCTGGGGACAAGTTTGAGAGTCAGATTTACACCACTTTACATACTGTAGTCTATAGGTGTCTCATGTATAATGTGGGAATGAACGTGCTGGGGAACCTCTTGGTGTTGGGCAGTATTCTTTTAATTTGTAGCAAAATTTGTTATGCTTTTAATTTTTTTAATTGTTTATTCAGAGCCTGCTCTTTCATTTGCTTGCTTTGGGCAGCGAGATAGTGATGGCGTCTTTTTTTTTTTTTTTTTTTTTTTTTAATCTTGAGCACTCTTTCAACTTACGCTGCATATTCTGTTTAGCGTTTTTTTGGCTCTTTTAATACTCTTAATAGAGAGCATGTTACTGTGTCCCTCTGAGTATTTAAGCAGTGTGAAAGTTAATTTGTTTTTTTAGCACTCTTTTCCGCCCTTTTAGTGAGGGTGTTGTTGCTAGACGGAAGGTTAGCGTGATCGGATCTAAACTTCAGCGTTCCATCGTGTACTTTCTTTCAGGCGGGGGTAAAGTTACAAAAACTTTCATAGTGTTATATTTTTTATTGTTTCAGTGTGGCTTTTGTCATTTACTATATACACTTATTTTAATGTTCTCTTTGATCAATCTTTTTATCATTGCGAGGTTCTCCACAGTTCTTTACCTTGGTAATTGGTGCATACTGGAACTGTCCCCAAAGTTCTTAATATGAAACCTTTAGAGGTTAGATCCACCGAATTTGCTATTCATTTGAAATGTGCATTTTGCAAACTTTTCTATATTGTACCCCAGCACAACTGTCCTTCCTTTGTATGTTTTTTTTTTTCTATCCCCCCCACACATACCACACACACATGGGAGTTCATAAAGTTTTGCTCAAGATTGTTTTTTTAAGATTTTGGTCGCTCTACAGTGTCTGAAGTATTGGCGTATACACTTCCTACAAATAAGTGCAAATGGTCTAAATCTGACAGTCATCTTGCCGTGAATTTATTTTCTGATTTTTATAAGCAGGGCTCGACAACATGAAGTGCCAGGGAGCCGCTGGCTTTTAGATTTTTTCCTAAGACATGGAGAGTCCACCACGTCATTCCTTTGCCTTCTAGGTACTGAAGGACCGCAGCACTTAAGAGGTTAATCCTCTTATGGATCCATTTTTTGGAACAAGTTATCCTTTTTCAGTTAAGGATACGTTTATTGGACAGATAGTTTATATAAAGTGCTTAATGATGACACTAAGCTTAACAGTAAGACACTTTCAGTGTGGCTGAGGATTTATAGCTTTAACTGCTGGACTTCAGGGACGCAGTACTATGCAGGGAATTTCAGAGGGTTTGCTTAGCGATTTTATTTTTAAGGAATACTTTTATCATTGGCATGGATTATGAGCATGTTTATACATTTGGGGACATTTTTAGCCATTTTTCTCTCTATTTTGCACGCTTTGAGTGGCGTAGTTATATTTCCTTAACGCTCACATGACACCCGCACTTCCTCTATATCGGAACGGAGCTCAGTGAGTCTGGAGTTCGTAGGAGTTGCCTTGCATCAAGAATCTGTATCTGATCCTTCACTTATCTAAGGAATAGTTTGTTTCTTTGAGAGAGGAGCTGTTTGTATCGTCAGTAGAGTCTGCCTTCCTTTTACTAGTGGAGTGTTTTTCTCCTGTACGGTAGGAGCCTCAGGCTATCTGAGGTGGTTTATGTGGTAATAAAATTGTCAAGCTTATTTGTATTAAAGTGATAAATGGTAATGGTAAATTCACAAGGAGTACACTTTACCATCTGATGTAAAATAAAAAAATATTAGTTTAGTTCAGGAAAACGTTAAATTTGCAAGCCTTCTGTATTTTATTTTAATCAGCTCCTGTTATAGTGCACGCTCCGGAACCCCCGACACTAACTTTTTTTTATTTTTTATTACGCGTTTCCCCACACCAATCATATTCCTGGCATTTTGGTATGTATCACAAAAAAACTGCATCTTTTACACATGCGTTAATTCCCATTAGAGCAAACGGCTGCATTGCGAATGCGCAAACTGGCACCTTTGATATTCACGGCTTAGGATGTAAACAATGAATCCTGTGATTCATTGTTTACATTATAGCTGGACGTGGAGCATAGAGCATGAGCGGACAATGTATGAGACGTCCGCATCTTGTCATTTACTATTTAGAGTGTGGACTGGACCGAGCTGTACATTGTGCTGCTAGAAGAAGTATGTTGAAGGGGGTGCGGAGCGTATCTGTCAGACTCTGATAGTATGTCGATATTTAAGTAATGTCACTATATATTTTTTTAAATATAAAATATTGCAACAGTTTTTACCTTATTTTGTCATTTGTAGTTATCGACTTTTGAGAGATTTTCCATCACTTTAAGTTGAAATTATTCTTATTCAAAGGAATTTAAAAAAATTCTGGGATCTACTTTCTGTGGCTGTGACTACAGTAATGGATTCCGAATTAGATCAATCCTTGTCTATGGCAGATTATGTTTAGGGGCTGAAATTGTCCTGCCAATGCAATTGTGTTACTCCCTTCTGAGCGAAGTGTGTCTCAAGATAATGCTGTGCATGACATGCCTCCGTTTTCTCCTGTCCCAAGCACTAATTGTTTCTAATACTGTACCTTATGTGTTCACTCAGGAAGGTCAGTTAATCTCCTGGGGGTTCTTCAGAATCTGAAGAGGTTTATTTTTAGATTCAAGCTTGAACATGTTCAGTTACTGTTTGAAGGAGGTTCTAGCTACTTTGGACGACTCTGAACCTTCGGTTGCTGCCAACCCTAAGACGTCCTCTAAAGTGGATAGAGTTTATGATTCTCCTTCTGATGATGATTTTCCTGTTCCTAGGAAAATTTCTGAAGTTATTGCACAGGAATGGGATAAGCCAGGGGTCTTTTTTTCCCTTCCCCTGTTTTTAAAAAGATGTTTCCTGTTGCTGACTCTATTAGAGACTCATGGCGCACCATTCCTAAGGTAGAAGGTGCAATTTCTACACTAGCTAAGAGAACTACCATTCCTATAGAGGATAGTTGTTCTTTAAAGGATCCAATGGATAAAAAGTTGGAGGCTTATTTAAAAAAGATGTATGTCCATCATGGTTTACAGTGGCAACCTGCAGAAAGTATTGCCATGGTTGCGGGAGCAGCATCTTATTGGTGTGATACGCTGTCTGATCTGATTTCAGAAGAGACTACAGTAGAGAAGATTTAAGACAGGATCAAGGGTCTTAAACTGGCCAATATCTTTATCTGTAATGCCATCATGCAGGCAATTAGACTGGGAGCTAAGATATCAAGCTTCACTGCTTTAGCTCACAGAGCTCTGTGGTTAAAATTTTGGTCAGCTGATGTTTCCTCAAAGGCCAAGCTTTTGGCTTTGCCCTATAAGGGTAAGACTTTGTTAGGACCTGTATTAGAGAAAGTAATAAGGAGTTCCGGTCACTTGTTAAATTCACAATTCAAGGCTTTATTGGGTTAAAACAAAGCAACAGCACATTGTTACAGTCCTCTGAGCTGCAGCATGGGATGGTGGTCACTACTGCTGATGCGTTTCGGCTGTCCCCGCCGTAGTCATAGCATAGTTAGTGACCATCACCCTGTGTTTAAAAGGGCAAAGATCACTTCCCATTGGTTTAAGAAAGACACTCCCTTTGTGCTGCTTGTGTAAATTAACAGATAAATTAACTTGCTATATACAAATGAATTAAGTATATTTCTAATCTAAGACAATGCTCACTCTTGCTAGATTATGACAGTAGTTCTAGTGTTGTTGTTACTAGGGGGATATAGTCAGTTATTTCCCTTTGGTTCCTTTTGGCTTGCATATTGCTTAGTCTGCTCAGATCATTTATGAATATTTATGATTAAATTAATTCATTTTTGTAATCATTACAATCATAAAATTGGATAGTAGACTTGTATGTATATATCTTTATATGAGTACTGACCTCTGCAGAGCCAAGTGCATTTTAAGGGTGTACCATGCTATAGATTAAAGCAATAATAGTAAGATTACCGGAACATTAAATGTAAAATACTAAGTGAAGTGATATAAACTGAGGGAAATTTGACACATTATTATCCAAATTTACAATAGGGATGATATAAGATATTTATTTGTTTATTAATTGATTGGATTAAGTTAAATTCATTAAAACGAACTAGGACTTATGTATACACTATATGAAATATGTGTATGTTGAAATAAATAGAATTCTGTGATAGAACAATCAATGCTCATCTTGACTACTAGTGGACTATTTCCAGAAATTGATTAAATCAAATTCACTGTTTAGTCCAGAAGGCCATCTTGTGCCAAGCTTTAGGATCCAATATACTTCTTCCCTTGCCAGGAGTGAGGATCTGTCTCCTCTCGCCGGTGGTGAAATATGTTTGACTATGGTCCATCTAAGAGTGCTTGGACTTTTGTTGTCCGGCGTGGCCTCCTTGGAGCCGTAATTTAGTTCTTAAAGTTTTTGCAGCAGGCTCTGTTTGAGCCAATGCATGTTGTTGATATCCCATTGTTATCTTGGAAGGTTTTGTTTCTTGTTGCTATTTCTTCTGCTCGCAGTGTGTCTGAGGTTTCAGCTCTGCAGTGTGATTCCCCATACCTTATCTTTCATGCAGTTAAGTTGGTCCTTCGTACTAAATTGGGGTTTCTCCCTAAGGTGGTGTCGGATCGAAAGATTAATCAGGAAATTGTTGTTCCTTCTTTTTGTCCAAATCCTCCTCCTCAGAAGGTACGTGTCTTGCTTATCTTGGATGTTATGCGTGTTCTAAAGTTTTACTTACAAGCTACTAAAGATTTTCGTCAATCTTCTGCCCTATTTGTTGTTTTCTCTGGAAAGAGTAAGGGTCAGAAAGCTACTTCTACTTCTGTCTCTCTGGTTGAGAAGTTTGATTTGTTTGGCTTATGAGACTGCTGGACAGCAGCCTCCTGAGAGAATTACAGCTCATTCCACTAAGGCTGTGTCCTCTTCATGGACTTTCAAAAATGAAGCTGCTGTGGAACAGATTTGCAAGGCGGCAACATGGTCCTCTTTGTATACTTTTTCTACAAATTTGATACTTTTGCCTCGGCTGAGGCTTCTTTTGGGAGAGAGGTTCTACAAGCTGTGGTGCCTTCTGTCTAGTTCCAAGCCTTTTTTTCTCTCTCCCTGTTCATTTCGTGTCCTCTAGCTTGGGTATTGGTTCCCACTAGTAATTGGAATGAAATTGTGGACTCTCCATGTCTTAGGAAAGAAAACAAAATTTATGCTAACCTGATAAAAAATTTTATTTTTCCGGACATGGAGAGTCCACAACCCCACCCTTCTTTTTAATTTTATTTTGGCAGTTTTTTTTTTTAGTAAACCTCAGGCACCTTTTCACCTATGTGTGCTTCCTTTTCCATTTCTTTCGACTGAATGACTGGGGATTATGGGTAAGGCAGTTACACTTAACAGCTTTGCTGAGGTGCTCTTTGCCACTTCCTGCTTGCCAGGAGTTGGATATCCCATTAGTAATTGGAATGACGTTGTGGACTCTCCATGTCCAGAAAGAAAAATAAATTTATCAGGTAAGCATAAATTTTGTTTTTTACCCTTTGCTCTTAACTTTTTGGGTTATTCTTCATATATCTATATACAAATAACTCTACCTGGCTACTAAAAATATGGTTGGCTCCTAAATTTTAAAAGATTTGTCGTCCTCTCCTCTAAAGTCTAAATCTTCTCCACAGATTTGTCTTCTGGTAAATATAATTCTAATGAACAATAATCTGATTTATCTTATGTTTATATTGGAATTCCTTCATACATTACTGAAGGAAGGGTTATGTATTTTAGGAACATAAGATCCTAAATCCGGCTGTGAAAATTTTCAAGCCTGTTACTAAGGCTTCTGAAGTTTTTCCTGTACCAGAGGCAGTTACTGATTAATCTCCAAAGAAATGGGCTAATCCTGGTATTCCCTATAACCCAGCTTTAAGTGTAAGATGTTACTTTTACCATCCTCTTATTTTGGAGTTTGTGAAACAATCCCTAGGGTAGACGGAGATATTTCTATTTTGGAAAATGTACTTCAATTCCTTTGGATGACAGTATTTTTCAATGATCATATGGTTTGGATATTAGTCTACCATAGAGTGGCTGCAAACTGGTCTTTTATTCTGACCAACTATTAGTATTTACCACAACTGATATACAGTGAAAAACCCGATACGGGCGAAACCGGTCAGGGGGTTATAGAGCTAATGGGAGCTCTATTCATTTTTTAAAAAACTATACCTATAGTGGTCAGCCTGTTTAGGCGGGAAAATAATAGTTATTATGCTTACAGCCTAAATATATGACAGTCACTATCAGGACTGTTTACTCTAGTGATTACTTTAGACCTAAAACTACTTGGAATCAATAGAAGGTTACTCGTAATCCAAATATTCAGCTAACTGTTTTCAAAAGACAATATTACAGTGGGGGAACGTAGTTATACATAGAGCCAGATAACTATAGTGTATTGGTTTATTACCGAACGTTACTCGCAATCTAAATAATCAGCTAGCTGCCTTCAAAGGATAATATTATAGTGGGGGAACGTAGTTATACATAGAGCCAGATAACTATAGTGTACTGGTTTATTACCGAACGTTACTCGCAATCTAAATAATCAGCTAGCTGCCTTCAAAGGATAATATTATAGTGGGGGAACGTAGTTATACATAGAGCCAGATAACTATAGTGTTCTGGTTTATTACCGAACGTTTGCCACTACACAAAAGACCTTTCAGTCTGTACCTTAACAGCACCATAGTTACAATAGTCTAGCTTAAGGAGTATATTTACCTAATCTGCCAAAATCAGTACACTTTTGGTTAATATTAAATGAAGAAAATAAGTATCCGGTGCTAAAAATGATGTACACAAAGCACAATACTACATTTCTATTCTGACACCGGATCATACGAAAAGATTAAACTATTGTAATAGTAAGACAAGACACAATAAATATTGCAGTAAGAAGGGCAAACATAAGACAATATCGCTAATAGTGGCATTATTCTGTAGCCACATATTGACAATATAAGTTTGTCCCCCTATCCCTGTAAAACAAATGGCCAATTGTAACAGATGATGTAGTTAATTAATTAGAACGCTACAAATATTCAGCACATCGTATACTGGCTAAGACATATGATGTAAGAAATGTATTAAGCTACTCAGAAGTATACATTATTAAAACTGGGGAATTAAGGCAATCTGAGTAGATGCATATTAGCATTTTGTATACTTTTAGATATATCTAGAACAATATAGATCAATACTCTGCTTTAAGAAACTACATCTATTCTGAATATCTACATCAATTATACTCTACAATACAATTGAATAGAAGTGATACTTACTATTCAGATGGTATTTTACAACTACACTTTGTAGATATATATCTGAGGTCTTTGAATATCATTTACAGTTACCTCAATTCAACAAGTAGAAACCAACAATTTATTGCAATAGCCAAACTTATGTGTATTTGATACAGAAAGATTTACTTTTGGTTATCAGGAATATTACTGAATTAAGAGGTCTCATTTATAACTCCCCACCTAAACAACTTCCTTCTAAGCACCCTTTACACATCAAAGGCTTACAGAGGATAAAGGAAGTGGCTTACCACTATTAGGTTGTTTCTTCTGTTATGTGCGATCAGTCCACGGGTCATCATTACTTCTGGGATATAACTCCTCCCCAACAGGAAATGCAAGAGGATTCACCCAGCAGAGCTGATATAGCTCCTCCCCTCTACGTCAGTCCCAGTCATTCTCTTGCACCCAACGACTAGATAGGATGTGTGAGAGGACTATGGTGATTATACTTAGTTTTTATGACTTCAATCAAAAGTTTGTTATTTTACAATAGCACCGGAGCGTGTTATTACTTCTCTGGCAGAGTTTGAAGAAGAATCTACCAGAGTTTTTTACTATGATTTTAACCGGAGTAGTTAAGATCATATAGCTGTTCTCGGCCATCTGAGGGAGGTAAAGGCTTCAGATCAGGGGACAGCGGGCAGATGAATCTGCATTGAGGTATGTAGCAGTTTTTATTTTCTGAATGGAATTGATGAAAAAATCCTGCTATACCGTTATAATGACATGTATGTATACACTTCAGTATTCTGGGAATGGTTTTTCACCGGAACTACTCTGTTAAAGGTCACTAATCCTTTTAATAAATATTGTCATGTTAAACGTTTTTGCTGGAATGTAGAATCGTTTACATTGCTGAGGTACTGAGTAAATAAATGTTTGGGCATTATTTTCCACTTGGCAGTTGTATGCTTTAAATTGTGACAGTTTCGTTTCTCCTCACTGCTGTGTGTGAGAGGGAGGGGCCGTTTTTGGCGCTCTTTTGCTACGCATCAAAAAATTCCAGTCAGCTACTATTATATTTCCTGCATGATCCGGTTCACTGACAGATCTCAGGGGTCTTCAAACTTCTTTGAAGGGAGGTACATTCTCTCAGCAGAGCTGTGAGAATTTTTATTGACTGTGAATAAAAACGTTACTCTTTTTATGTCAAATTTAGTTATTTACTAATGGGAACAAACCTTTGCTAAAAGTTGTGTTATTTTAAACTTGATGCTATAACTGTTTCAGTTCATTATCTCAACTGTCATTTAATCGTTTAAGTACCTCTTTGAGGCACAGTACGTTTTTGTTAAAAAAGATTATAACCAGGTTGCAAGTTATTGCTAGTGTGTTAAACATGTCTGACTCAGAGAATGATATCTGTGTCATTTGTTCCAATGCCAAGGTGGAGCCCAATAGAAATTTATGTACTAACTGTATTGATGCTACTTTAAATAAAAGTCAATCTGTACAATGTGAACAAATTTCACCAAACTGCGAGGGGAGAGTTATGCCGACTAACTCGCCTCACGCGGCAGTACCTGCATCTCCCGCCCGGGAGGTGCGTGATATTATGGCGCCTAATACATCTGGGCGGCCATTACAGATAACATTACATGATATGGCTACTGTTATGACTGAAGTTTTGTCTAATTTACCAGAACTAAGAGGCAAGCGTGATCACTCTGGGGTGAGAACAGAGTGCGCTGACAATACTAGGGCCATGTCTGATACTGCGTCACAGCTTGCAGAGCATGAGGACGGAGAGCTTCATTCTGTGGGTGACGGTTCTGATCCAAACAGATTGGATTCAGATATTTCAAATTTTAAATTTAAATTGGAGAACCTCCGTGCATTACTAGGGGAGGTCTTAGCAGCTCTCAATGATTGTAACACCATTGCAATACCAGAGAAAATGTGTAGGTTGGATAAATACTTTGCGGTACCGGCGAGTACTGACGTTTTTCCTATACCTAAGAGATTAACTGAAATTGTTACTAAGGAGTGGGATAGACCCGGTGTGCCGTTCTCACCCCCTCCAATATTTAGAAAGATGTTTCCAATAGACGCCACTACTCGGGACTTATGGCAAACGGTCCCTAAGGTGGAGGGAGCAGTTTCTACTTTAGCTAAGCGTACCACTATCCCGGTGGAGGATAGCTGTGCTTTTTCAGATCCAATGGATAAAAAATTAGAGGGTTACCTTAAGAAAATGTTTGTTCAACAAGGTTTTATATTGCAACCCCTTGCATGTATCGCGCCGATTACGGCTGCGGCAGCATTTTGGATTGAGTCTCTGGAAGAGAACCTTAGTTCATCTACGCTAGACGACATTATGGACAGGCTTAGAGTCCTTAAACTAGCCAATTCATTCATTTCGGAGGCCGTAGTACATTTAACCAAACTTACGGCTAAGAACTCTGGATTCGCCATACAGGCACGTAGAGCACTGTGGCTAAAATCCTGGTCAGCTGATGTTACTTCTAAGTCTAAATTACTTAATATACCTTTCAAGGGGCAGTCTTTATTTGGGCCCGGGTTGAAAGAAATTATCGCTGACATTACAGGAGGTAAGGGCCACGCCCTACCTCAAGACAAAGCCAAAGCTAAGGCTAGACAGTCTAATTTTCGTCCCTTTCGGAATTTCAAACCTGGAGCAGCGTCAACCTCCACTGCACCAAAACAGGAAGGAGCTGTTGCTCGTTACAGGCAAGGCTGGAAACCTAACCAGTCCTGGAATAAGGGCAAACAGGCCAGGAAACCTGCTGCTGCCCCAAAGACAGCATGAACCGAGAGCCCCCGATCCGGGACCGGATCTAGTGGGGGGCAGACTTTCTCTCTTCGCTCAGGCCTGGGCAAGAGATGTTCAGGATCCCTGGGCGCTGGAGATCATATCTCAGGGATACCTTCTAGACTTCAAATTATCTCCCCCAAAAGGGAGATTTCATCTGTCAAGGTTGTCAACAAACCAGATAAAGAAAGAAGCGTTTCTACGCTGTGTACAAGATCTGTTATTAATGGGAGTGATCCATCCAGTTCCGCGGTCGGAACAAGGACAAGGGTTCTACTCAAACCTGTTTGTGGTTCCCAAAAAAGAGGGAACTTTCAGGCCAATCTTAGATTTAAAGATTCTAAACAAATTCCTAAGAGTTCCATCGTTCAAAATGGAAACTATTCGGACAATCTTACCTATGATCCAAAAGGGTCAGTACATGACCACAGTGGATTTAAAAGATGCTTACCTTCACATACCGATTCACAAAGATCATCAACGGTATCTACGGTTTGCCTTCCTAGACAGGCACTACCAGTTTGTAGCTCTTCCATTCGGATTGGCTACGGCCCCAAGAATCTTCACAAAGGTTCTGGGTGCCCTTCTGGCGGTACTAAGACCGCGAGGGATTTCGGTAGCTCCGTACCTAGACGACATTCTAATACAAGCTTCAAGCTTTCAAAAAGTCTCATACAGAGTTAGTTCTGGCATTTCTAAGGTCGCATGGATGGAAAGTGAACGAAAAGAAAAGTTCTCTTTTTCCTCTCACAAGAGTTCCATTCTTGGGGACTCTTATAGATTCTGTAGAAATGAAGATTTACCTGACAGAAGACAGGTTAACAAGGCTTCAGGATGCATGCCGTGTCCTTCATTCCATTCAACACCCGTCAGTAGCTCAATGCATGGAGGTGATTGGCTTAATGGTAGCGGCAATGGACATAGTACCTTTTGCACGCCTACACCTCAGACCGCTGCAATTGTGCATGCTAAGTCAGTGGAATGGGGATTACTCAGATTTGTCCCCTACCCTGAATCTGAATCAAGAGACCAGAAATTCTCTTCTATGGTGGCTTTATCGGCCACACCTGTCCAGGGGGATGCCATTCAGCAGGCCAGACTGGACAATCGTAACAACAGACGCCAGCCTGCTAGGTTGGGGCGCTGTCTGGAATTCTCTGAAGACTCAGGAATTATGGAATCAGGAGGAGAGTCTCCTTCCAATAAACATTCTGGAATTGAGGGCAGTCCTCAATGCCCTTCTAGCTTGGCCCCAATTAACAACTCAGGGGTTCATCAGGTTTCAGTCGGACAATATCACGACTGTAGCTTACATCAACCATCAGGGAGGGACAAGAAGCTCCCTAGCAATGATGGAAGTATCAAAGATAATTCGCTGGGCAGAGTCTCACTCTTGCCACCTGTCTGCAATCCACATCCCGGGAGTGGAGAACTGGGAGGCGGATTTCTTGAGTCGCCAGACTTTTCATCCGGGAGAGTGGGAACTTCATCCGGAGATTTTTGCCCAAATACTTCGACGTTGGGGCAAACCAGAGATAGATCTCATGGCGTCTCGCCAGAACGCCAAACTTCCTCACTACGGGTCCAGATCCAGGGATCCGGGAGCGGTTCTGATAGATGCTTTGACAGCACCTTGGAACTTCGGGATGGCTTATGTGTTTCCACCCTTCCCGCTGCTTCCTCGATTGATTGCGAAAATCAAACAAGAGAGAGCATCTGTGATTCTAATAGCGCCTGCATGGCCACGCAGGACTTGGTATGCAGATCTAGTGGACATGTCATCCTGTCCACCTTGGTCTCTACCTCTGAGACAGGACCTTCTGATACAGGGTCCATTCAAACATCAAAATCTAACTTCTCTGAAACTGACTGCTTGGAAATTGAACGCTTGATTTTATCAAAGCGTGGTTTTTCTGAGTCGGTTATTGATACCCTGATCCAGGCTAGGAAGCCTGTTACCAGAAAGATTTACCATAAAATATGGCGCAAATACCTATACTGGTGCGAATCCAAACGTTACTCCTGGAGTAAGGTTAGGATCCCTAGGATATTGTCTTTTCTACAAGAAGGTTTAGAAAAGGGTTTATCGGCTAGTTCATTAAAGGGACAGATTTCAGCTCTGTCCATCTTGTTACACAGGCGTCTGTCAGAAAATCCAGACGTCCAGGCTTTTTGTCAAGCTTTAGCTAGGATCAAGCCTGTGTTTAAAGCCGTTGCTCCGCCATGGAGTTTAAACTTAGTTCTTAACGTTTTACAAGGGGTTCCATTTGAACCCCTTCATTCCATTGATATAAGATTGTTATCTTGGAAAGTTCTGTTTTTAATGGCTATTTCCTCGGCTCGAAGAGTCTCTGAGTTATCAGCATTACATTGTGATTCTCCTTATCTGATTTTTCACTCAGATAAGGTAGTTCTGCGTACTAAACCTGGGTTCTTACCTAAGGTAGTTACTAACAGGAATATCAATCAAGAGATTGTTGTTCCATCCTTGTGTCCAAATCCTTCTTCAAAGAAGGAACGTCTTCTACACAATCTGGATGTAGTTCGTGCCCTCAAGTTCTACTTGCAGGCAACTAAAAATTTTCGCCAAACTTCTTCCCTGTTTGTCGTTTATTCTGGACAGAGGAGAGGTCAAAAAGCTTCTGCTACCTCTCTCTCTTTCTGGCTTCGTAGCATAATACGTTTAGCCTATGAGACTGCTGGACAGCAGCCTCCTGAAAGAATTACAGCTCACTCCACTAGAGCTGTGGCTTCCACTTGGGCCTTTAAGAATGAGGCCTCTGTTGAACAGATTTGCAAGGCTGCAACTTGGTCTTCGCTTCATACTTTTTCCAAATTTTACAAATTTGACACTTTTGCTTCTTCGGAGGCTATTTTTGGGAGAAAGGTTCTTCAGGCAGTGGTTCCTTCTGTATAATGAGCCTGCCTATCCCTCCCGTCATCCGTGTACTTTTGCTTTGGTATTGGTATCCCAGAAGTAATGATGACCCGTGGACTGATCGCACATAACAGAAGAAAACATAATTTATGCTTACCTGATAAATTCCTTTCTTCTGTTGTGCGATCAGTCCACGGCCCGCCCTGTTTTTTAAGGCAGGTAAATATCTTTTAAAATTATACTCCAGTCACCACTTCACCCTTGGTTACTCCTTTCTCGTTGATTCTTGGTCGAATGACTGGGACTGACGTAGAGGGGAGGAGCTATATCAGCTCTGCTGGGTGAATCCTCTTGCATTTCCTGTTGGGGAGGAGTTATATCCCAGAAGTAATGATGACCCGTGGACTGATCGCACAACAGAAGAAAGGAATTTATCAGGTAAGCATAAATTATGTTTTTTAATTGAGTGTTGTATTTTAATAAAATTCAATAAAAGTTACATTTTAAAATTCCCAATTTCTCAATCATAAGTCCAGGCACAGAGTGCTATATGTGCAGTCTTTTAGAGGGGTCTCTTCCTCTCTGTTGGTCGAAACAACTATTAGTATTGTTTGGGTCTTGGCTGCCTCTAGCATGATAATTTGATCAAATATCAGAAAAATCTATGGACAAGGATTTCCTTCATCGTTTAGATTGGATTAGATCGGATATTGCTGTTGTGATGCAATTGTTAACTATCAGAATTAATTGCGGCTGAAATTTTGGCCAGCTGACATAGTTTCTAAGACCAGACTTTTGACTCTTCCTTTTCAAGGTAAGATATCAGTTGGTTCCTGGTCTAGACATTATTTCTACCGTATTTGGTTTGTAGGATAGGAAATCCAAGGGGAAGGAAGGACTCCTATCTGTCCATTTCTTCAGTTTAATAACAAAAAATCACTCTTCTCTTCGCTGAGGAATGATTCTTCCAGAACTCCCTGGAACTCTTTTTCTAGTTGGAGCAAGTCTAGGCATTCTAAAAAAAAAAAAAGTCATTCACTGGTCCTAAGTCAGCAGATTACTCCTTTTTTTAGTATATCTGGGCTAAATAAAGCCAATTATTAGGTCAATTTCTCCCTCTTAGAACCTTAATTTTGTTTTAAGAATCTTGCAAGTTTCTTCATTTGATCCTATGATCTCTTTAGATATTAAGATTATGTCTTTGAAAGTTTTTTGTTTATTTTAGCTATTTCTTCTGCCAGAAGTCTCTAAATTGTCTGCTCTTTAGAACTAAATTGGATTTCTCTCCAAAGGTATTTTCTTCTGACAACTTCAATAGAGAATTTGTGGTTCTGTTAGAGTGGCTTCTATATAACTTGAATCTAGTTAGCATTTTCAAGTTTTATCTTCAGGCTACAAAGTATTTTAGGCAATCCTCTAGTCCGTTTATAACTTTCTCAGGTTCACACTAAGGTCAGAAGGCCACAACCATTACTTTGGTATGGTAGCTTTTAGTATGTTCTCTAGGCAGTAGTGTCTGGCAATAAGGTGCCTACTTTTCAAATCATGCCTAATCATGGACTCCTCAGCTTGTGTATTAGTTCCCAGAAGTAATGAACTTATGGACTCTCAATACCTTACAAAAGTAAACAAAATATATGCTTATTTCAAGGTGGTGAGTCTACAAGGCCCGTCCTATTTACTTATTTTAACTTTTCTGCCCCAAGGCAGAACATACAGTGATCTGAGATGTCATTGCAGAAAATGCAACATGTCTGCAGAAAGAACAGGACACATGCAGGCACTGTTAGCGCTTCAACTTTGTAGTGCTGCTCCACATTACAAAGTTCTTTTCAGACAGTGCTGTGCTCTGGTTGCACTGTGTAAGTTTTCCTTAGCACAGTGCATCCAGAGCAAAGTGCTGTTTGAAGTGAGCAGTCAAATGTGCAGTAGCACTGCAAAATAGCAGCGCATTGCTTATTGACTTGCTCTCAGAGAAAATAAAATCAAACCCGCACCCTAGTCTTTCCCAGTCTGCAAAGCTGTTTATTCTGAATGTAAGACGTTAGTATGAGCTTTGCATGTTTTTATTACTACATTTCTATGTTAGACCAAGAGAAAATTAAACATATTTATTCAAGAGACATTTTAAAATTTTCTTTTTTTGAATGCAGCTAATTTGCAATGCAATTTTCAACTACTGCACTATATTATAAAACGTTAAAAATTGCTTTATTTATCAACACATTGCCATTTAACTGGTGCCTTAGTGTAACTGTCTAATTTTAAATTGAATTTTATTTAAAAAATAACCTGCAGAAAATGTTTCACTAAAAAAAAATCTCATCACAGAAAGTGAAAAAAAGTTCTGCCTCTGGGCTTTTCTGGTGTACTTTTTCTAGTTTTGCACCTCATTTCTTTGTACTATTCTTTCCTACCTTTCTTCTCCTTACTTGGAAATACGTTCAGTGAGGTGGGAGGGATAGAATACTCAGTGAGGGCCTCAAATCAGTCTGAGGACCCCACTCAATGAAAAATCTTAAAAGCACCTCATATCTTCACCTGACTGGCTAATCAGTGGGGTGGGAGGGATAGAATTCTCTTGAAAATGTGGGGAATCTTTGCCGCCTCCTAGTGGCCAGGAGTCTAATCCCAGAAGTAATTAACTTGCACCACCTCGAAAGAAATGAATTTATCAGGTAAGCATACATTTTAGTTTTTTTGCATTCTCTAACTGAATCATGTATGATGTCCATATCCTTTTAAGAGCACTATATGGCATTCAATGTTTGTAACAATATTCTTCATATTGTTCTCAAGACTGGCTCAGAAGCGTTCAGGAGAAAGAGTGAAGTTTGAGTGAGTTTTTTTTAATTATGACTTCAACACTTTTTTTCTCTAATCTCTTTAGATCTGAACATTGGTAATGCAAAACTGTGCACTTTTTCTAATTCTGGTTTGTTTTTCCTAGAGAACATTACATCTGACTCTGCGCTCACCAGCCAAAGTGTTCTAAACTCTCCTGGGCAGGGACTTGAAGGGGTGAATCGCAGGAGGAAGAAACGCACCAGCATAGAGACCAACATACGAGTGGCCTTAGAAAAGAGTTTCCTGGAGGTCAGTATAAGGCTCTTTTTTTTTTTTTTTTTTGTCATTTTCTAAAGTAAGATGATATTATCTCGTGTGCACTCAAAGCAAATAAGTACATTTTTGGATATTCTATTTAATGGAAAGCTGACTGTATCAAAGATACAGTATTATTTAGTTTAGGCAGTCTTATGTGTGAACTGAAACATGCATCTAACTTTAAAACACTATTTTGCAATCCCATGTTTAGAACTTAGTTATAACTGCACTATGCAGATCAAATTATTCTAGTGTTATTTCCAAAAAAAAAAGCGTGGTATTTTCTCCATAGGTCTAGGAGCCTAGTGTCTCTGAAAATCAGTGTTAACTTAAAGACCCCCTACATTTTTTTATTACAGGAATACATGGGTCTTGTAATGAAATACCTTAAATGGAAAAAAAATGACAAAAATCTATCATTTCATATGATCAAATAGTTTAATATAGTTTTGCAGCATTTAAAGATATATGAAACACTGCTTCCGTAAAAAAAAAAAAAAGTAAATCAAAGTAAGTTTAAAAAAAAAACACTGTTAAAATACAGAAAACAAATTATTTTTCCTTCCTAAGATAGGGATAGTCCACAGCTTCATTCCTTACTGTTGGGAAATACAACACCTGACCACCAGGAGGAAGCAAAGACACCCCAGCCAAAGGCTTAAATATCTCTTCCACTTCCTCATTACCCCAGTCATTATTTGCCTTTTGTCACGTTAGGAGATGTCAGAAGATTCGGAGAGTCCTGAAAAAGGGTATCTGCCCTTTGAGATAGGACTGGAGTTTTTAAGTAGTCGTGTCATCCTCTCATTGAGAGTATTGATGAAAGTTAGTCTGGAGATGCAGGGAAAGTTTTTCTGTGAAACCATCCAGACTACTGCTAACCGCTCCTAAGCTGCCTGCTTTCTCTCACTCAAGTCCATGTCAAGAGCGCTGCTATAAGACTGTCACACTTGAGAGGCTGTGTTCTGTTCCACAGCATGGATCCTCATAAGATCGTTTCAATTTTTACACATAAAACAGGGTCACAGTGTGGCTCTTGTATACCTTGATAGGATCCAGGGTTAATATCCTCTGAAGGGAGTTTATTGAACAGTTGGGGTTAATTAATCAGTGTATTTATTTACATGCTGCTTTGTGTGATTTAAGTTTCACTTTCGTTTTTTTAAAGTGTTGCACAGCTCCTATTACTTGCTGTACTTGTAATAACAGGGGATTTACTGTCTTGCCATCCATGTGACCGGGTGTGGTCTATGTTCATTTCCTCTATTTCGGTTGAGACTTGAACCTGAGGATAGCGTTTCCGCTGTTATCTGTCTGGGTCTAAGAGGTGGCGAGTGCCCCAGCCATTTTTATTTGTGTCCTCCTGTGGGTATAACCTGAGCTATGGAGGACTCTGACATGTTAGAAGGTACTCCTTCTGTACTAAATCATACATGTTTATTGTGATGAAACCGTGTTTTTCCCACCCACTCAATTATGTTCCACATGCCTTAACACCATTATAAAGTCTAAGAAGGGAAACAAGCCTGCTAAGGCTTTTAGTCCCTCAAGCCGTCTTCCTCTAAGGACTCGGCGTCCCATGAGATTACTGCCCTTGCTACATTATCCACTCCACATGCAGTTCCCCATAGCGCATCTAATCCTCCATCCAGATGGGGCCTTCTTCCTGCGGACTTTGCCACGCAGTTACAAGCGGCGGTGTTTACGGCCCTCAGTATACATTACCTCTCTCTAACAAACTCAAAAGAAAGGTTAAACATAGCTCTCCTGACCCGGAGTCATCTAAATATTTATCTGATTTAGCTATTATGTCCCAGTTATCCGATGATGAGTTAACCTCTGTAGCTTCAGAGGGTGAACTTTCTGGGTCAGAGTCCTTAGCGTCTAAGCCTCCTGCTGCGGAGGAACCGTCTTTTAGATTTAAAATTGAGCACTTGCGTTTTTTATTAAAGTAGGTTCTGTCTACATTAGAGGTTCCAGAGGCCGCGCTGCCTGAAGAACCTATGATACCTAAGTTAGGCAGAATTTACGAACAGGAAAGTTCCTTTGACTTTTCCTGTGCCTATTAAGATGGCGAACATTATTAAGAATGAATGGGAAAGAATTGGTTCTTCCTTTTTCCCCACATCTACTTTTAAAAACGTGTTCCTGGACTCTCAACTGGATTAGTGGGGCTCCATTCCTAAGGTGGATGGTGCTATCTCTACGCTTGCTAAACGTACTACTCTCTGGTTGAAGTTTTGATCTGCGGATATGACTTCTAAGTCCAGACTCCTTTCTCATTCCTTCGAGGTAAAGATTTTATTTGGTCCAGGCCTGGACTCCATTATTTCTACGGTTACCGGAGGCAAGGGTGCCTTCCTACCACAAGATAAGAACAAGTCTAAGAGATGACAATCTTCTAATTTTTGTTCTGACAAATCCCAACGACAACAATCCTCCTCCAAGCCTGAGCAACCCAAGAGTACTTGGAAGCCGGCTCAGTCCTGGAATAAATCCAAGCAGAATAAGAAGACTGCCGAACACAAATCAGCTTGAAGGGGTAGCCCCCAAACTGGGATCGGATCGTGTAGGGGCAGACTGTCTTTTTTCAGGTGCCTGGTTCAAGGACGTACAGGATCTGTGGGTCCTGGAGGTGGTATCTCGGGGATACAAGATAGGCTTCATATCTCATCCGCCAAGGGGCAGATTCCTTCTCTCGAATCTGTCTACCAAACCAGAAAGGAGGGATGCCTTTCTAGGGTGTGTTCGGGATCTATCCTCAAGAGTTGTTGTCCCGGTGCCTAGCGAAGAAAGCGGTTTGGGGTTTTATTCAAACCTTTTCATGGTCCCAAAGGTTGAGGGAACTTTCTGCCCAAGATGGAGACGATAAGGTCCATCCATCCTTTAATTCAGGAAGGCCAGTTTATGACCACTATAGATCTGAAGGACGCTTACCTTCATGTTCCAATCCACTGTGAACACTTTCAGTTCCTGAGGTTTGCATTCCTGGACCAGCACTTCCAGTTCATTGCCCTTCCGTTTGGCCTAGCTACTGCTCGAAGAATCTTTACGAAGAGATCCAGGAAGCACAGTGGTTGTGGACTCAGGTAGAGTCCTTCCTCCCGATCCATATTTTGGAACTACGGGCAATCTTCAAGGCCTTGAAGACTTGGCCACTTCTGGGTTTGTCCCAGTTTATCAGATTCCAATTAGACAACATAACGTCGGTGGCTTACATCAACCATCAGGGGGGGAACGAGGAGTTCCTTGGCGATGAAGGAAGTATCTCAGATTTTAGAGAGTGTGGAGTCCCACAGCTATTCCAAGTGTGGACAACTGGGAGGCGGATTTTCTCAGCAGGCAAATCCTTCCATCCAGGGAAATGGTCTCTACATCCTGAGGTGTTAGCAGAGATATGCATCAAGTGGGGGACGCCGGAGATGGATCTCATGGCGTCCCATCTCAATACCAAGCTACCCAGGCACGAGTCGAGGGATCCCCAAGTGGATCTAATAGATGCACTAGCAGTGCTCTGGAGGTTCAAACTCCTATATCTTTTATCTCCATTACCGCTTCTTCCTCGAGTGGTGCCCCGCATCAAGCAGGAGCGGGTATCAGTAATCCTGATTGCTCCATCGTGGTTCACGGATCTAGTAGGGAATGTCCTCAACTCCTCCGTGGAAGTTACCTTGTCGCTGAGACCTGCTGATACAAGGTCCATTTGTTCATCAAAATCTAGATTCTCTGAGGCTGACTGTGTGGAGATTAAACGCTTAGTCTTATCCAAGAGAAGTTTCTCAGAGTATCCTTGATACTCTTATTCAAGCTCGTAAACCAGTTACTTGCCATATTTACCACAAGGTGTGGAGGACCTACTTATTCTGGTGTGAAGAGCGTGGGACTGGCCTTCTGTAAGTGAATAATGTATGAATCTGGTGCCTATGTAACAAAAAATCTAGCTTTTTTTTTTTTATTACAAACCAATTTAATTATGAAAAAAAATTGGGGAAGTAGTATGCCAGTAATCCCTTGAGAAAAATGTGTGTGCATTCTACAAATGCAACAGAAAATAAAGCTGGTCTTCAATTTTTTCATGGCTGTTTTTTATTACTAGCCCTGTCCTGGTGGATATCCACCATTCATTGCTGACACTTATTATACTCCCCCTATTGGTCTTGAGACTCTCCTTCAAATATCACATGCATTATAAACCAGGATATATAAAAGCTGGAATCTGCTCAAAGAAGCACTACTAAAATGTTTCATTGTTTTAACAAACTTACAAATAATGACTCAATGACCTAAACATGTGTAGCTTAGAGGACAAAAGGGAAACCGGTAATATGATAGAAACTTTAAATATATTAAGGGGCTTCATAAACTTGAGTCTGAAAGTATTTTTTTTTCTCTTCTCAAAAGAGCAATTCCAAAACAAGGATCTGAAGCGTAATAAGTTCAAGAGTAATTTGCACAAGCACTTATTCTCAGAAAGGGTAGTTGATTCATGGAATAAACTTATGTTAGAGATAAGGACAAACACTGTAGGACACTGCCTGGGATAAGCATTAGGCTATCCTAATAACAAATTAAAGGATCAGTTAATCCTTTTTGTGACAAACTGGTGACCTGTTGCAGGGTTGAAAACACCCTGTACATCTCCCTCAACCCAGTATGAAATCTTCATTCCTTCGCACATACTCCTACTCCATCAAGCAATTTATAAGTATATATTAACAAATGGGAAGATTATTTGCAAACAAAATTTTGCCTGTGACAAATGAACTGGTATCTTCTTTTAAATCTACCCTTTCCATCTCCACTATTGAAACAAACAGAAAAAAACCTTACCAGGTGGTACTCACTTCTGACCACTTACACCAAATCCAGCCCAACCACATTTATGTAGGAGGTGGTGTGGGGAGAGAGGAACCCTATTGCATATCTGGTGGCAACACCCTCGTATATGTAGACATTTTATGCACAATTAAATGCATTGAAGCAATTCTCAATACATCATTAGAAAGAGCCACAAATAACATTCCTATTAAAGCTTTCCTATTGACTTATTTTATCTAATTTGTTCTCTTTTCTTGGTATCATTTGTTGAAAAGCATACCCAAGTAGGCTCAGTAGCGGCAATGCACTACTGGGAACTAGCTACTTTATTGGTGAAAGAGAAAAACATTGGGTGTCATGTCCCTTTTAACTCCCTTGTGTATATATACAGGTAGAAAACCCTTTTACCTAAACTGCTTGTGACCGGAAAAGGTTTGAATTTCAGAATAGTTTGTCCCATTTTACAGATGCAAATATTCCAAAATCCAGTTTGGAGATGGGACTAACAACAGTATCTTATGTCATTAAAGGGCCAGTAAACCTACGAAATAATGTTATATAATTCTGCACATAGAGCAGAATTATACAACATTAGCTTAGCGCAAACTTTATAACTAAAAGGATTTGAGAGATTTTATTTAAAAACTTGCATTTTAATGACTGCCGCTCCTGGCTCCATCACAGGAACGCTGTCCAGTCACAGCCGGCCCAATCGTGCCATTAAACTGAATGTAGCTTGCTCCCGCTCTGCGGCGGTCATTAAAATGCAAGTTTTTAAATAAAATCTCTCTCAAATCCTTTTGTTATAAAGTTTGCGGTAAGCTGTTATATAATTCTGCACTATGTTACATTATTGTAAGCAGGTTATATTTGTTGTTTTAAATATACAGACTATTTGCATTTTAGAACACAAAAAAGCAAAGACACAGTCAGGAGGGGAATAAAAAAAAGAAATTAAATTAAAAATTTCAGAATGAGTTTGGAATTCCATATTTTGGGGTTTTGTACCTATAAAACATCCCTGTTAAAGTTAAATGTACAACTGCATAAAGAGTGAGCGTCATCCTACGTGGAATGGCTTAATGTTTCTTACAGCCGCTCACTGGAAAGACTGCAGTAACTTGTTAGTGTAAAGCAGATCATAGTGAAATGAATGGGATATTACTGGAGTAGGATTTCTGCATAACTTTAGTTTCTCCCCCTTTTTTTTTTTTTTTCTCCAACTCACAGGCCTCTAAAACAGTATGAATGAGGAGACAAGTCCTATAGACAGTGCTTATAAGTCAACTTTATCCAATTTCCCCCTCTATTGTATTGGGGGACACCACCTGACTGCTTTAACATTTAGTATTATTCCTCTAATTCTATCTGTTAAACGTAGCGTCGGTTACCAGAATATCTTCATTCCCTATGGTTTATGATAAAGAAATAGTAAGGTCAAAACTAAAATGTGCAATTCTGCATTTAATTAGAAGCATTTTGGAGTAATCCTCCATTAGCAAAAATGCTTCTAGTATAAGTTATTAAAGGTGCAAAACCCTTTATCCAGACAAGGTTTGGATTTCTGAGTAGTTTGTTTAGTGGAATATTTGTATATTTGCATCTATAAAGTGGAGGGGGGAAGTGCCTAAGTGTAAACCGTTTCTTATGAAACGTAGACAATATTTACATGTCTTAATACAGCATATACATGTAGAACATATATTTATACATTTATACATAGTGCCATCAGCAAGATAGTACGGTACTGTAATCTGAAAAGCAATAGTTGTAGTTTTAAATAGCTATTGACTATAATTTGCATTTTAAAACACAGGCAGAGAAGATTGTGACTTACTGGTGGGAAATTTTTATTTCTTTTTTGTAAAAAAAAAAAAAAAAAGTCTGGATTTCTGAAAAATTGTGGATTTGTGCATTTGTACCTGTACTTTTCTATCAGCGGTATACGCACATATGTTGTGAGTACCCTGTGCACAAGCATTCGTGGCTTATGCAGGTATGCTGGTTTGAATCCTGATGCTTATGAGTGTATGCCGCTGATACTGTAAACTTTTACTAGAAACAGTTTTTGCTAATGGAAGTATATTGCAAAAATGCTTCCATTTCACATTTGCACATTTCAATTTGATGTTTGTCCCTTTTAAAACAAAATGAAACCCACATTTTTTATTTCATGATTCAGATAGAGCAGGCAATTTTAAGCAACTTTCTAATTTACACCTATTATCAATTATCTTCATTCTCTTGGTATCTTTATTTAAAAAGCAGGAATGTAAGCTTAGGAGCAAGGCCATTTTTGTTTCAGCACCTCTGTAGCGCTTGTTGATTACATTTAGCAAACAATACTAGAAAAAATGCCTCTAGTAAGTTATTACTGTTTTTCTGCAGCATACGCACATATCCTTTGACGACCCATGCACCAGTATTCAAACAGCGCAGCTTCTCAGAGAGCTGGTAGTCGTGCATATTGCTTCTGAAAACATTTGTTTCATTCAAGCTACTGGTGACTCTTAGAAGGTTTTGTGGGAATACTGGTGCATGGGCCTTCACAGGATATGTGTGTATGCTGCTGGTAAGGGCTGTTTCTTTAGAGAGTCTGCTGCGGCCCCATGTACTTATCTCTAGCAGGTCTAGTATTTGGACAAGGGTGCATGGGGTTATATGAATATATGCTGTTTGCACTAAATCTGAAATGAATGAAAAAGTGGGATCTTTACTAGAAGTATTTATAGGAAAACTGTTTCTTATTAAAGACAGATTTGCATTTATGTGCATAAAATCAGTACTTAATTGTCAATGTATGCTAAGTCCCTTGATTGTGACCAGTTTGCTGTTAAATACAAGGGAGTTTGTGCAGTGCATTAAGCAATTGATGTGGATTATGTAGCGTTAAGGCCTTTTTCTCCAACATAGGTGTGTCCGGTCCACGGCGTCATCCTTACTTGTGGGATATTCTCTTCCCCAACAGGAAATGGCAAAGAGCCCAGCAAAGCTGGTCACATGATCCCTCCTAGGCTCCGCCTACCCCAGTCATTCTCTTTGCCGTTGTACAGGCAACATCTCCACGGAGATGGCTTAGAGTTTTTTAGTGTTTAACTGTAGTTTTTATTATTCAATCAAGAGTTTGTTATTTTGAAATAGTGCTGGTATGTACTATTTACTCAGAAACAGAAAAGAGATGAAGATTTCTGTTTGTATGAGGAAAATGATTTTAGCAACCGTCACTAAAATCCATGGCTGTTCCACACAGGACTGTTGAGAGCAATTAACTTCAGTTGGGGGAACAGTGAGCAGTCTCTTGCTGCTTGAGGTATGACACATTCTAACAAGACGATGTAATGCTGGAAGCTGTCATTTTCCCTATGGGATCCGGTAAGCCATGTTTATTAAGATCGTAAATAAGGGCTTCACAAGGGCTTATTAAGACTGTAGACTTTTTCTGGGCTAAATCGATTCATTATTAACACATATTTAGCCTTGAGGAATCATTTAATCTGGGTATTTTGATATAATAATATCGGCAGGCACTGTTTTAGACACCTTATTCTTTAGGGGCTTTCCCAAATCATAGGCAGAGCCTCATTTTCGCGCCGGTGTTGCGCACTTGTTTTTGAGAGGCATGACATGCAGTCGCATGTGAGAGGAGCTCTGATACTTAGAAAAGACTTTCTGAAGGCGTCATTTGGTATCGTATTCCCCTTTGGGCTTGGTTGGGTCTCAGCAAAGCAGATACCAGGGACTGTAAAGGGGTTAAAGTTAAAAACGGCTCCGGTTCCGTTATTTTAAGGGTTAAAGCTTCCAAATTTGGTGTGCAATACTTTTAAGGCTTTAAGACACTGTGGTGAAAATTTGGTGAATTTTGAACAATTCCTTCATGTTTTTTCGCAATTGCAGTAATAAAGTGTGTTCAGTTTAAAATTTAAAGTGACAGTAACGGTTTTATTTTAAAACGTTTTTTGTACTTTGTTATCAAGTTTATGCCTGTTTAACATGTCTGAACTACCAGATAGACTGTGTTCTGAATGTGGGGAAGCCAGAATTCCTATTCATTTAAATAAATGTGATTTATGTGACAATGACAATGATGCCCAAGATGATTCCTCAAGTGAGGGGAGTAAGCATGGTACTGCATCATTCCCTCCTTCGTCTACACGAGTCTTGCCCACTCAGGAGGCCCCTAGTACATCTAGCGCGCCAATACTCCTTACTATGCAACAATTAACGGCTGTAATGGATAATTCTGTCAAAAACATTTTAGCCAAAATGAACACTTATCAGCGTAAGCGCGACTGCTCTGTTTTAGATACTGAAGAGCATGACGACGCTGATAATAATGGTTCTGAAGGGCCCCTAACCCAGTCTGATGGGGCCAGGGAGGTTTTGTCTGAGGGAGAAATTACTGATTCAGGGAACATTTCTCAACAAGCTGAACCTGATGTGATTACGTTTAAATTTAAGTTGGAACATCTCCGCATTCTGCTTAAGGAGGTATTATCCACTCTGGATGATTGTGACAAGTTGGTCATCCCAGAGAAACTATGTAAAATGGACAAGTTCCTAGAGGTCCCGGGGCTCCCAGAAGCTTTTCCTATACCCAAGCGGGTGGCGGACATTGTTAATAAAGAATGGGAAAGGCCCGGTATTCCTTTCGTCCCTCCCCCCATATTTAAAAAATTGTTTCCTATGGTCGACCCCAGAAAGGACTTATGGCAGACAGTCCCCAAGGTCGAGGGAGCGGTTTCCACTTTAAACAAACGCACCACTATACCCATAGAGGATAGTTGTGCTTTCAAAGATCCTATGGATAAAAAATTAGAAGGTTTACTTAAAAAGATGTTTGTTCAGCAGGGTTACCTTCTACAACCAATTTCATGCATTGTCCCTGTCGCTACAGCCGCATGTTTCTGGTTCGATGAGCTGATAAAGGCGGTCGATAGTGATTCTCCTCCTTATGAGGAGATTATGGACAGAATCAATGCTCTCAAATTGGCTAATTCTTTCACCCTAGACGCCACTTTGCAATTGGCTAGGTTAGCGGCTAAGAATTCTGGGTTTGCTATTGTGGCGCGCAGAGCGCTTTGGTTGAAATCTTGGTCAGCTGATGCGTCTTCCAAGAACAAGCTACTTAACATTCCTTTCAAGGGGAAAACGCTGTTTGGCCCTGACTTGAAAGAGATTATCTCTGATATCACTGGGGGTAAGGGCCACGCCCTTCCTCAGGATCGGCCTTTCAAGGCAAAAAATAAACCTAATTTTCGTCCCTTTCGTAGAAACGGACCAGCCCAAAGTGCTACGTCCTCTAAGCAAGAGGGTAATACTTCTCAAGCCAAGCCAGCTTGGAGACCAATGCAAGGCTGGAACAAGGGAAAGCAGGCCAAGAAACCTGCCACTGCTACCAAGACAGCATGAAATGTTGGCCCCCGATCCGGGACCGGATCTGGTGGGGGGCAGACTCTCTCTCTTCGCTCAGGCTTGGGCAAGAGATGTTCTGGATCCTTGGGCGCTAGAAATAGTCTCCCAAGGTTATCTTCTGGAATTCAAGGGGCTTCCCCCAAGGGGGAGGTTCCACAGGTCTCAGTTGTCTTCAGACCACATAAAAAGACAGGCATTCTTACATTGTGTAGAAGACCTGTTAAAAATGGGAGTGATTCATCCTGTTCCATTAAGAGAACAAGGGATGGGGTTCTACTCCAATCTGTTCATAGTTCCCAAAAAAGAGGGAACGTTCAGACCAATCCTAGATCTCAAGATCTTAAACAAGTTTCTCAAGGTTCCATCGTTCAAGATGGAAACCATTCGAACTATTCTTCCTTCCATCCAGGAAGGTCAATTCATGACCACGGTGGATTTAAAGGATGCGTATCTACATATTCCTATCCACAAGGAACATCATCGGTTCCTAAGGTTCGCATTCCTGGACAAGCATTACCAGTTCGTGGCGCTTCCTTTCGGATTAGCCACTGCTCCAAGGATTTTCACAAAGGTACTAGGGTCCCTTCTAGCTGTGCTAAGACCAAGGGGCATTGCTGTAGTACCTTACTTGGACGACATTCTGATTCAAGCGTCGTCCCTTCCTCAAGCAAAGGCTCACACGGACATTGTCCTGGCCTTTCTCAGATCTCACGGATGGAAAGTGAACGTGGAAAAGAGTTCTCTATCTCCGTCAACAAGGGTTCCCTTCTTGGGAACAATAATAGACTCCTTAGAAATGAGGATTTTTCTGACAGAGGCCAGAAAAACAAAACTTCTAGACTCTTGTCGGATACTTCATTCCGTTCCTCTTCCTTCCATAGCACAGTGCATGGAAGTGATCGGTTTGATGGTAGCGGCAATGGACATAGTTCCTTTTGCGCGCATTCATCTAAGACCATTACAACTGTGCATGCTCAGTCAGTGGAATGGGGACTATACAGACTTGTCTCCGAAGATACAAGTAAATCAGAGGACCAGAGACTCACTCCGTTGGTGGCTGTCCCTGGACAACCTGTCACAAGGGATGACATTCCGCAGACCAGAGTGGGTCATTGTCACGACCGACGCCAGTCTGATGGGCTGGGGCGCGGTCTGGGGATCCCTGAAAGCTCAGGGTCTTTGGTCTCGGGAAGAATCTCTTCTACCGATAAATATTCTGGAACTGAGAGCGATATTCAATGCTCTCAAGGCTTGGCCTCAGCTAGCGAGGGCCAAGTTCATACGGTTTCAATCAGACAACATGACAACTGTTGCGTACATCAACCATCAGGGGGGAACAAGGAGTTCCCTAGCGATGGAAGAAGTGACCAAAATCATTCTATGGGCGGAGTCTCACTCCTGCCACCTGTCTGCTATCCACATCCCAGGAGTGGAAAATTGGGAAGCGGATTTTCTGAGTCGTCAGACATTGCATCCGGGGGAGTGGGAACTCCATCCGGAAATCTTTGCCCAAGTCACTCAGCTGTGGGGCATTCCAGACATGGATCTGATGGCCTCTCGTCAGAACTTCAAAGTTCCTTGCTACGGGTCCAGATCCAGGGATCCCAAGGCGGCTCTAGTGGATGCACTAGTAGCACCTTGGACCTTCAAACTAGCTTATGTGTTCCCGCCGTTTCCTCTCATCCCCAGGCTGGTAGCCAGGATCAATCAGGAGAGGGCGTCGGTGATCTTGATAGCTCCTGCGTGGCCACGCAGGACTTGGTATGCAGATCTGGTGAATATGTCATCGGCTCCACCTTGGAAGCTACCTTTGAGACGAGACCTTCTTGTTCAGGGTCCGTTCGAACATCCGAATCTGGTTTCACTCCAGCTGACTGCTTGGAGATTGAACGCTTGATCTTATCGAAGCGAGGGTTCTCAGATTCTGTTATCGATACTCTTGTTCAGGCCAGAAAGCCTGTAACTAGAAAGATTTACCACAAAATTTGGAAAAAATATATTTGTTGGTGTGAATCTAAAGGATTCCCTTGGGACAAGGTTAAGATTCCTAAGATTCTATCCTTCCTTCAAGAAGGATTGGAAAAAGGATTATCTGCAAGTTCCCTGAAGGGACAGATTTCTGCCTTGTCTGTGTTACTTCACAAAAAGCTGGCAGCTGTGCCAGATGTTCAAGCCTTTGTTCAGGCTCTGGTTAGAATTAAGCCTGTTTACAAACCTTTGACTCCTCCTTGGAGTCTCAACTTAGTTCTTTCAGTTCTTCAGGGGGTTCCGTTTGAACCCTTACATTCCGTTGATATTAAGTTATTATCTTGGAAAGTTTTGTTTTTAGTTGCAATTTCTTCTGCTAGAAGAGTTTCAGAATTATCTGCTCTGCAGTGTTCTCCTCCTTATCTGGTGTTCCATGCAGATAAGGTGGTTTTACGTACTAAACCTGGTTTTCTTCCAAAAGTTGTTTCTAACAAAAACATTAACCAGGAGATTATCGTACCTTCTCTGTGTCCGAAACCAGTTTCAAAGAAGGAACGTTTGTTGCACAATTTGGATGTTGTTCGCGCTCTAAAATTCTATTTAGATGCTACAAAGGATTTTAGACAAACATCTTCCTTGTTTGTTGTTTATTCCGGTAAAAGGAGAGGTCAAAAAGCAACTTCTACCTCTCTCTCTTTTTGGATTAAAAGCATCATCAGATTGGCTTACGAGACTGCCGGACGGCAGCCTCCCGAAAGAATCACAGCTCATTCCACTAGGGCTGTGGCTTCCACATGGGCCTTCAAGAACGAGGCTTCTGTTGATCAGATATGTAGGGCAGCGACTTGGTCTTCACTGCACACTTTTACCAAATTTTACAAGTTTGATACTTTTGCTTCTTCTGAGGCTATTTTTGGGAGAAAGGTTTTGCAAGCCGTGGTGCCTTCCATTTAGGTGACCTGATTTGCTCCCTCCCTTCATCCGTGTCCTAAAGCTTTGGTATTGGTTCCCACAAGTAAGGATGACGCCGTGGACCGGACACACCTATGTTGGAGAAAACAGAATTTATGTTTACCTGATAAATTACTTTCTCCAACGGTGTGTCCGGTCCACGGCCCGCCCTGGTTTTTTTAATCAGGTCTGATAATTTATTTTCTTTAACTACAGTCACCACGGTACCATATGGTTTCTCCTATGCAAATATTCCTCCTTAACGTCGGTCGAATGACTGGGGTAGGCGGAGCCTAGGAGGGATCATGTGACCAGCTTTGCTGGGCTCTTTGCCATTTCCTGTTGGGGAAGAGAATATCCCACAAGTAAGGATGACGCCGTGGACCGGACACACCGTTGGAGAAAGTAATTTATCAGGTAAACATAAATTCTGTTTTTGCAATATTTTTTAGCATACTTAAAGGAACATGAAACTAAATATTTTTATTTCATGATCTAGGTAGAACATACAATTTTAAACTTTCCAGTTTACTTCTATTAAATTAGCTTCATTCTCTTGGTATGGTTTGTTGAAGTAGCAGCAATGCACTACTGGTTTCCTACTGAACACATGGGGGAGCCAATGACAATCGGTATATATATGCAACCACCAATCAGCAGCTAGAACCTAGGTACTTTGCTGCTCCGGAGCTTTCCTAGATAAACCTTTCAGCAAAGGATAACAAGAGAAGGAAGCAAATTAAATATTCGTAAATTGGGAAGCAGTTTAAAATTGTATGCTCTATCTAAACCATGAATGTCTAAGACTTTACAGTCCCTTTTTTAAGTTTTAGCTTTTTTAGGACTGGTGGGGCAAGTGCTAATTTTTTACTGCAGAAACCATTGAAATAAATGATTGTGTATTGTGATAATTTTCATTTATGTATTTACTTTATCAATAGTTTCATGTTATTTCCCTTGTAAATAGTAAAGATTAGGACTAGGCTATACCTTTTTGTAATTGTAACTCTTTTACAGAACCAAAAGCCTACCTCGGAGGAGATCACCATGATTGCTGACCAATTAAATATGGAAAAGGAAGTAATCCGCGTCTGGTTCTGCAATCGGCGTCAGAAAGAGAAAAGGATCAACCCCCCAAGCAGTGGTTGTTCTGTTAGCTCACCCATTAAAGCAATGTTCCCCAACCCAACATCACTGGTAAGCCTTGAGAAACAGGCTGGTTTCCTCCATGAACAGATTAGTTTCTATGTGTCGTCATAGACCATAAATGACGCATACGTTTTCTAATATAAATATATACTGTTGAGCATCTTGAGGATGCGGAATTTAATGAGCACAATGTGCTGAAGTATTTTTACCCTAATGCATACTGTGAAAAATAATTGAGAAATACCGAAAGCTAAATCTGAATTATTTTCATTGTTTGTTTTTTTTTTCCTGATTTTTTTTTTTCTCATATTGTAAATTTATTTAGCTCTTATTTCTAATTACACAGCACTTTGTTATATTGTGATTTGAGGCAAATGTTTGTTGGTTTCAGAATTCAATTTGAGAATGGACTAACATGTCTGACAAGATTCATTTGCTTGTTTTAATGTTTGCATTATATTTTCATCACACTTTCTACTGTATGTATATAAAGAGATGATTACAAAGGATTTTATGAGTAATAAACTTGTTACAAATATAATTGTTATTTGAATTTCATTTATCTAACAGTCAGACTTCACTTTTTGTATTGATATCAGGCCTGGACTCAGTATAGGGCATTACAGGGCCCCTTCCATTGGTCTAGGCCAGAGCCTGTTGCCTTAGCCGTCGCCAGTATCATTATTTGTTCATGATTCAGGGCCAGCCCTGTCCTGCCTCTCACTGTCTTGCTGTGTCTATGAAGCAGGTTAGGGAGGTCCTTCCCGGTCAGGTGTCTGTTTTTACTAAGTGGGACTACACAGACTAATGAGCAATAAGCATTTTCCATGATTTTACTTGTAAACTTTAATAGCCTCCATTTTTTTTTTTTAAATTACTTTTAAAAAAAATATTTAATTCCAAGAAATTTACAAAATGGTTACAGGAGGATGTCGCAAATTTGAAAGTTTTTGTAAATCAAACTAATACATTACACTTCAGTTTTGGGTATGGTTAAATAAGAGTGTGGGAGTGGGCTGCTCATCCTTAAAATGCCCGGGCCTGTTTTTGGTCCTAGTCTGGCTCTGATTGACTGACATCATTTTTTTTAAAGTGTCATTAAAGTTCACTTTTGTTAGATCTGAAAAAGGTTACTTTTCACTTTTTAAATTGAATGTTCCAATTCTGAATAAAAGTATCCGAGCAACCTGTCCCCAGTAAGGCTGTGTGTTTTAATCAGCCAGTAAGCAATCTACTCCTTGTGTATCTGTTATATACAGTCATGTTTTCCTAATTGTCGCAATATAAATTTAAACCTCAAATCAACCTTTTTTTTTTCTTCTTGCAATAAAATACATTTTTACAGTTTTATCACTGCCTTCATATTCCTGAATGGAGAATTTTAATTCCCATTAAAATGTTTAATTACACATAATTAAAAAACAAGATCTTTATTAATGTAGATTTTTATTTTATTTCAAAATTGACTGATTTTCCCGTCCTCTGTATCATGTGACAGCCATCAGCCAATCAGACTCATGTACACTGTGCTCAGTAGCAATTGGTGCCTCAGAAACTGTGCATATAAAGACTGTGCCTACTTTGATAATGGAAGCAAATTAAAAATTCACTTAACTGCATACTTCATCTGAACCATAAGTTTCATTTTGACTTAAGTGTCCATTTTAGGTCCGTTTATGAAATCAAATTATGAGTTATAAAACACATTAAACAATGCTCGACTGTTTTTCTTTATTTTTTTCCCCCAAATTGCAAAATGTTATCCTAATTGCAGTTTAGCATTCATTCAAACATGTAGCACTTAGATCCGCAAGAATATATGTGAAGTTGTGAATATTTCTCTGCAGAAACCTTGGCCTTCTGTCTTGGCAGTTTGGGGTTATGTCTGTTAAACATAGAACCTCCTTTTTAAGATGTATTTGCCAATTGTAATGTTTTGAAAACTCTAGATCACCCAGATTTTGGGAGCAATGGCGGCTCTGTTTCACATTGTTTCATAGCTTAATATTAAAGGGATGGTAAAACACCTTGAGATTTTTATATAAAATATTTAGTAATGCATAATGAAAGAACTTTGCAATATATTTTCATTATTTTGCTCCTTTTTTATATGATTTAGCTCTGAAAATTGAGCCATTTCTAATGGTTAGAACTTGGATTGCACCCTGCTGACTCCTCAAGACTAACTCTGCTCCATATAAGTCCCTGATTTGCTTTATCAGACAACTGCAAAACAAAGCACTGTATACAAACTTTATGACCGGGACTAGCCCTTTTTGTCTGCAGATCAAAGAAAGTAAATGTTGGGTGGAGTTTAACTATTGAAAACTAAGTGCAGTAAAAAGGATGTTCATTTATTTTAAAAACATTGACTTTGCTGATTTGTTGTTCTACAGCAAAACAATAGAAATGTCTTGTAATTAAAATGTTTATTGTTCCTTTAGATTTAAAGAAACATTTAAACACCTTGATTTTGTGTAAATCTTGTACTTTTCACCACAATACCCCAGAAAAGCCAAATAACAAAATCTGTCACCTGGGTTTTCAAAATGCAGCAAAAACTGCCTGAACTCTCTGATATATAAGGCAATACTTAAAAGGATAGGAAACCCCTAAATTATCTTTCATGGTTTGTATAGAAAATACAATTTTAAACAACTTTCCAATTTACTTCTATTATCAAATTTGCTTCTTTCTCTTGTTATCATTTGCTAAAGGAACAGCATTGCACTACTGGCAGCTTGCTGAACACATCTAGTTAGCCAATCGTAAGAGACAAATGTGTACAGGCACCAATCAGCAGTTAGCTCCCACTAGTGTATGACATGGGCGTATTCTTATTCAACAAGGGATACCAAGAGAACCAGGCACATTTGAAAACATAAGTGAATTTAAAGTGTCTTAAAATTGCATGCCGTATCTGAATCATGCAAGTTTAAAGGGACATTAAACCCAAATTTTCTATTTCATGATTCAGATAGAGAATACAATTTTAAACAACTTTCTAATATACTTCTGTTATCTAATTTGCTTCATCCTCTTGATATTCCTTCCTAAAAAAAAAGCATATCTAGATAGGCTCAGTAGATTCTGATTGGTGGCTGCACATATTTGCCTCATGTGATTGGCTCACCCATGTGCATTGATATTTCTTTAACAAAGGATATCTAAATATTGAAACAAATAAGATAATCAAAGTAAATTGGAATTTTGTTTAGAAATTGTATTCTCTGAATCATGAAATAAACATTTTGAGTTTAGTGTCCCTTTAAATTTGACTTTCATATCCCTTTAATTTATATATCTTAGAGTAATGTAGGGATTTAAATGATTTGACTATGAAATATACAAAGGAATTCACTAAAATTCAAGATGAGTCTTTTTATGGAGACAGAGGAATATACAGGAAAAAAGGGTCATCATTTTAAGATTGAAATGCCTCATTTAAAACTTGTATTTCCAATGAGTGATCCCTGAAGGATTTATTTTTAACTTAAAGGGACATTAAACCCCAACATTTTCTTTCATGATTTAGGTAGAGAATAAAATTGTAAACAACATTCACATTTACTTCTATTATCTAATTTGCGTCATTCTTTAGATATCGTTTGTTGAATAAATAGAAATAGACATTGGTGAGCCAATCGCACGAGGCATCTATGTGGAGCGACCAATCAGCAGCTACTGAGCATATCTAGATATGCTTTTCAGCAAAGAATATCAAGAGAATGAAGCAAATTAGATAATAGAAGTAAATTAGAAAGTTGTTTAAAATTGCATGCTCTATCTGAATCACAAAAGAAATGTTTTGGGTTTAATGTCCCTTTTAAGGCAATGGGTTAGTGGTAGTTTTATTAGCCTACATCTTACTTTTTAATCTAAACCAAATGTTGTAGGAAGTACCTTTTTTTAACCTTTTTCATGTAATATCTTAAGTCATATAAATTAGAGCAGAGACCTTGCATTTGTGGAGTAAACTGTGTTAGTTATTTGTACATTATGTAATATTTTAAAGGGACACTAAATAAATGCTAGATAGAATGATGCATTTTAAAGAAAAGATTAGTCTGAGAATAAAATGGAGATGCATTTTTTTTAAAAGGTTCGTTAGATGTTTAAATAAGTGTAATTATTATTATTATTATTATACTTTATTTATTAAGCGTCAACATATTCTGCAGCGCTGATGTTTTAGTGTGTATAGAACAATGGGAGCTGCCATGTTGTAACTTATGTTACCTTCTCTGCTGTGGCCAATTAGAGACAGTTATAAATAGGTCACTAGAGCAAGCAGCCAATGGTTGTGTGGAATATAAGTGATCTGCACTTCATTTCTAACAGGAACTGAAAAGCTCATGATTTTAGAATGGAATTACAGGAGACAAAATAAATAATTAAACTATATTGCAGACACATATATATCAGATCTTTCATTTTAGTGTTTAATGTCCCTATAAGGTAATCAAATAATTTTAGAAAAAGTTAAATTCTGTGTTTTGTTTTTAATTTATCGGGAGAAGAGCTCAGTAACTAAATCCCTTGCTGTAAACTTGATATCCTGCAGTGTTTTTTTTTTTTTACATTAAGATTTGGGGTGTCCATTTTGTTTAACCTTTTAAAGCCGTTATGCCGTTCTATTCCGTCATAATTAGACTGGGCTTTAAAGCCGTTATGACGGAATAGAACGTCATAGCTAACGGCTGTCCTGAAGCCGTCTGTGCTGTCAGGATTTGATCGCGGTCTGGAGGGCGTTCCTAGGGTTGTAGGGACGCCCCCCAGACGCGATCCAATAATTGAAATCTCGCGATCGTGTGGTTTCAATTTGTCTACATCGGAACAGTTGTTCCGATGTAGGCACTTTAGCTTTGACACGAAAGGGTTAACATACTATTGGTAAATATTCACCCTTTTGCTAATAGTTTTTTGTGTTAGAAGTGTAGGTTAAAAACTTAGGTATGTAATATTTAATTAGAGGTGCCATGGTTACTGTGGACTGAAATTGAGAAATACTGATTTTTTGGATCAACTAGTGGAATCCTAAAAAGGTTAAATAAATAAAAAAAAAGTTCTCTACCTGAGTACAGGGGAATTAGTTACAAGAACTAAACTCTCTTCAGCCCCAGTGACAGCTAAAGTACCTTTAAAGGTATTGTAAATACCTAGACATTTTAAGATAATAGTTGTTTTGTAATGAACAAAAAATATTCTTAAATTATTTATTTTGCACCATTTCATGTAATTTTATTTGTTAAAACTGTGAATTTTCTAATTCTCAGAGCTGTGAAAATATACTCTGCTGACCCTATCTAACCTCAATATCGTACCCTAATTGGATTTAACAGATAAGTGCAAAACAATAAACTTTATACTATCTCTAAAAGGGACAGTAAACCTAGAAATGTTAATTCTGCACTATTTGCAGAATCATGAAACCTTAACCGAGCGACACCTGTAAAACAAAGGCATTTTACTATTTAACCCCCGCAAAACTTTACTTGCCTTATTTTCCTCGCCAGCCTCTTCGGCTCCTGTCTTTTTTTTTTTTTCAAAAGCATGTCACGGACGCACTGTCTGATCACAATGTACCTGACCACACCCATTGAACTAAATGTAGCACCCTCCACTGCTGGGTAAAGCTGTTGGTCGCTGTAATTAAACAACGCGCCCATGATGCACTTTTGAGAAAAACGAGCAGAACAGGCTGGTGAGGTAAGTAAAGTTTTGGGGGGTTTAGTGCAGAATGTTGTAACATTCATGTCTGTTTACTGTCCCTTTAATTACTGAGCATAGATTGGCTCCTACAAATAAGATAACTGGTGGTTGGAATTTTTGACTATTGAAAAACATTTTAACAAATTAATGTTTAGTCTTGACTGACATGTTTTGTAATTGCATTGGTTTACTGCCCTTTTAAGAATGCCCTTCCCCTATATTCATTGGGCATTAAAGAAACATGGTTTGGGGGGCCTGTAATAGACCTTTAGGAATAGAACACACATCTACATTTTTCAGAAGTTCATAGTTGAATCTGACGCTAATCAGTGTTCTTCACTCATAAGTGTTTATGATGACAGTTTACCTTAGATGTGTATCTGCATATTCCATTCTGTTTTCCATAAACCTGTTTTTAAACAAATGACTACCAGTTCATTGCAGCTCATGTCTAATAGAAGATTTCCAAATATATTATTATCTTGATATTCTTATATTGGATTCTACCATACACCTTGCAGGAACGCACCAGGACTTTCTTGTATCCTTTGTGGCCAGAATATTGTTTCCAATCAACTTTTTGTCCTTGTAAAGAATTTTAAATGCATCTCAACATGGTGGTTTTGCCAGATGAGAAAATAGTCTGGCAGAGCATTTAAAGGGACACTGAACCCAAAAATGTTCTTTCATGATTCAGATAGAGCATGTCATTTTAAGCAACGTTCTAATTTACTCCTATTAAATTTTCTTCGTTCACTTGCTATCTTTATTTGAAAAAGAAGGCATCTAAGCTTCTTTTTTGGTGCTCTGGACAACACTTTTTTTTATTGGTGGATGAATTTATCCACCAATCAGCAAGAATAACCCAGGTAATTCACCAAAAATGGGCCTGCATCTAAACTTACATTCTTGCATTTCAAATAAAGATACCAAGAGAATTAATAAAATTTGATTATAGGAGTAAATTAGAAAGTTGCTTAAAATTGCATGCTCTATCTGAATCACAAAAGAAAAAATTTGGGTTCAGTGTCCCTTAAAGGGACACTGAACCCAATTTTTTTTTTCTTTCATGATTTAGATAGAGCATGCAATTTTAAGCCACTTTCTAATTTATTCCTATTATCAATTTTTCTTCGTTCTCTTGCTATCTTTATTTTAAAAACAAGACATCTAAGCTTTTTTTTATTCAGAACTCTGGACAGCACTTTTTTATTGGTGGATGAGTTTATCCACCAATCAGCAAGAACAACCCAGGTTGATCACCAAAAATGGGCCGGCATCTAAACTTTCTTGCATTTCAAATAAAGATACCAAGAGAATGAAGAAAATTTGATAATAGGCGTAAAATAGAAAGTTGCTTAAAATGTCATGCTCTATCTGAATCATGAAAGAAAAAATATGGGTACAGTGTCCCTTTAAGTTCTCTACAGTGTACAAGTCTGCACCTAAATGGGAGTTCTAGGAACCTTTTCCTTACCTATTCTGGTACTACGGGTGGGCGAATGTGAAGAAAGTGCAATTCGCTTGTTCGAACGAATAGTCCTGTGGACATTAGTTTGGGACACTTGAATGTTAAGAATGAAAATAAATTTAAATTCTGTAATCCAATGTTATTTCCGGTTTTCGAATGTTCATAATTAGATTGAATATACACATTCAATATTTCAAATGTATCATTCAATTTAACGAATACTATTCAGAAGTTCAATAGTACATGTGGTAAGGAATTTTGTAAATTTATACGGAAGATACAGATATATTGATTTGTATATTGAATAATTTGAATATTACATTTAAAGAGAGTATTACAAATACTATTACAAATATATTCTCTTTTTTTTTTTTATTGAATATGGCAACATTTTATTTGAATTATGCAACGTTCGAATTAGATTCCAATCAAATATTTTATTTATAGATAGCATTAGAAACACTATTACATTTAATGTATGTTAGAATGTTGGACAAACATTGGAAATTTAGAACAAACAAATGTGTTGAAATTGGTTTCATTTTTCGAATGTTGCAAAACATTTGCCCATCCCTACGTGGTACAATGGACCAAGTTGAATTATTCATGAAAGACCCTTGCCTACTGGGCAATTGTGTTGCCATTAAACAAATTGGAAATATATTTCCAAGATTTACAGAATACTGCAGTAAATCTCATCAACTTTGCAGACGTGATATCAATATATATTGTATAAATATACATTACTGCTTATTTAAAATTAATTTGTGAGTGCTGCAGAGAATCTATATGTCACTTCCTGAAGCTTTCCCCCCATTTTGTTACTTTAAAGGGATAGTCAACACCAAAATTGTTGTTGTTTAAAAAGATAGATAATTCCTTTACTACCCATTCCCCAGCGTTGCGCAACCAGCATTAACTGGCTAAAATGCAAGTCAATAGATAATAAATAGCTATGTGATCAGGGAGCAGTCTGCAGAGGCTTAGATACAAGGTAATCAGAGGATAAAAGTGTATTAATATAACCTTGTTGGTTATGCAAAACTGGGGAATGGTTAATAAAGGGATTATCTATCTTTTTAAACCATAAATATCTTGTAGCCAACTGTCCTTTAAATATCATTGTATGTGACATGAAGGGGATGAGTCTATCTGGTTTCAGTCTTTGGGTTTCTGTAAGGACCCTTTAAACAGGGGACAGACTTTTGGTGTTGTTTTTTGGTCTTGAACATTCAGTGAAAGCCACCATGATTAAAACATTGGGGCTACCCAAATATTTAGTTATTCAGATTATAAATAATCATGTGTTCTAAACATTTTTTTTTGTTTGCTATTTTACAGTTCTATTGAAATTGTGTGAATGACTATGTGTATGTATACGTGTGTGTGTGTGTGTGTGTGTATGTATATATATATATATATATATATATATATATGTGTGTGTGTGTGTGTATATATGTGTGTGTATATATATATGTGTGTATATATATATATGTGTGGTTGGTTGCTTATATTTAAAGGGACATTGTACACTAGATTTTTCTTTGCATACATGTTTTGTAGATGATCCATTTATGTAGCCCATCTTGGAGTGTTTTTGTAACAATGTATAGTTTTGCTTATTTTAACATTGTGCTGATTTTCAGACTCCTAACCAAGCACCAATGTGTTAGGTGTATACATGTGTTTACAGACTCCTCCTGGCTCCTGTTTGTTTAATCTGTCTCTTCATATTTTGTGTGTGTGGGGGGGAGTATTTGCCCATGTTTTCCCAGCCCCTTTCATTGGTTGTCCCAGGCTAACCTCATCAACTGTGCTAAGCTGAGAGCTTCTAAAAGGTTTTATACTGGTTTTCAATATCTGTGCATATTCTTCTTTATATTAGTGTCTCTTACTTGCAGTTATATGAAAATTAGTGTATACTGTCCCTTCAAAGAAATGTTTGATGCTAAGAAAGAAATTGGTTCAATGAGAAAAAAATGTATATAACATTCTTCTGAAATATAGATGAGATTTGTTCCTACTAACGTCATTTTATTTATTTTTTTAGGTCACTACACCAAGCCTTGTGACAAGTAGTGCAGCAACTACATTGACTGTGAACCCAGTTCTCCCTCTTACAAGTGCTGCTGCTATAACCAGCTTTCCTGTCCCAGGTAAAATTGATTTTTTTTTTTTTTTTTTTTTTTTGCACAAATAAGCATTAAAATGAAGTGAATTACATAACAAGGTATTTCTGAGATGACAGCAACACAAAGCCTACAAATATTGTATCTAAAGTTACTAGCAATAGACAATCAAATGACAACTAGCAGTCAATAGAGCTTAATTTTCATAGCCCTCACTGTTACCATTTACCAGTTACACCCCACAAACAGACAAATATAAACTGAAGGGCATGAGGTGTTTTATTATAGGGGTGGTTAATTTCGTAATATGTGGATGAAATAATCATTTTTTATTGTATAAGATTAACATTTATTTATAAAGTGCCAACATTTTACAAATTGCTATACTGAGGTACATTACATTTTTTTATGGTGCAAACAGTACTAGTTACAATAATCAGTAATACAAAGGTAAAGTTATACATTGCACAAATTTCTATAACAAACAATGCAAAAATCCCTTTGATATGTGAAGGCTGTAGCAGAAAGAGATAACAGCAGTTTTGCACAAGAAAAAGGGGTGCTTCCTGTCATGAGTCAGGTGAATTGATAATTGCACCTCAAAGCAATAAAGGAGTGGCTATATAAATTAGTAAATGATTGGGCAGGGGGAGGGTTGGGTGGGAAGTGCTTGAAGTGTGTATTTTTGCTGGGAAGTTGAGATGTCTAGATCTGAGGGTGAATATTTGTGAGCAGATGCAGGCTTTTATAGTGTAAAAGTTGAAAGAGTGAGGGTTGGTTGGGTCCAATTAGAGAACTTGTCCCCATGCCTTTGCAGCATATGGCCAGTGGACCCTGTTCATCTGCTGTCTGTATGTATCATTGCACACTCAGAGTGTAATGCTGCCCCCTTGAGAGAAGGACATTTCAATCAACCCGAGCAAAAGTGTTCTGGATGATTGCTCTCCTCCACAACAGAAGTGACGTAGAATATAAGAAGCGGCTGTCTGATGACTAGCATATGTGTACCTGCACGGGAATGGCTCCGAAGCAGCTAACACTGCTTAATGCATGGAGCCCTAAGTTTCTTTGCTAGGAAGTAATATGTCTGTCTTTAGATCTGTTATAAGATAAGTGTCTGAGTCTCATTAGTGCTTAATTCCTCTTTCCTAAGATAAGGTGAGTCCACAGAATTGTCAATTACTGTTGGGAATATCACTCCTGGCCAATAGGAGGAGGCAAAGAGCACCACAACCAAGCTGTTAAAGTGAATGTAAATTTTGATGCTAAAGTGCCCGGTTTTTAAAAATTTGATTAAAAACAGGGGCACTTTAATTCATCAAAATTTACATTTCACTCGTAAAGAAATACTTACCTTTTAATCTTGATAGCATCTCCAGCTTCCTCCAGTCATCGCAAGCCATTTCTGATGTCATCCTCCAATCACGGCTTCCCCCTCGGGGGAATCCATGTCTGATTCACCGCCGTGATTGGATGAAGCTGGATTCCTCATTTTAGACCCAGGAAGAGGCTTTGCGACGGGTGGAGGAAGCTGGAGCGGCTGTCAAGATTAAAAGTTAAGTTTTTTTTCACAACAGGAGTGAAATGTAAATTTTGATGATTTAAAGTGCCCCTGTTTTTAATCAAATTTTTAAAAGCTGGGCACTTTAGCATAAAAATTTACATTCACTTTAAGTATCACTTCCCTTCCCACAATCCCCAGTCATTCTCTTTGCCTTCGGTGCAAGGAGGTGAAGTTTTGGTGTCTGAAGAGATTTACTTCAATCAAGACTTTTTTTATTTTAAAAGCCAGAGTAGGTTTGCTCTAAACTCTCCTTTCAAGATGGGTTTAGACGTACTCAACGTTAGTCTCTTCAGTAGGACGGTGGTGGCTTTTAAGCAGTTAGGAACTTGTGGGGTGGGCCTCACTGCGTTTTCCTAACATGTTGCTGCCCGTGTAGAAAGCCAGAGTAGGTTTACTCTGTCCTTTCTTTTATCTACAGGTCTCTGTGAGGAGTGGCATCCTCACATACTGGGTAAGCTGTCCTCCTGCCAGACGGCTAGATGCAGGTAAGTGCTTTAGTTCTTCTAAGTTGGGAGACTAGCACTGGGGAAGGTTATGCTGTGCCTGAGGTAAATCACTGCAAAATAGAACAAGCAATCCTGAGTTTAATTCCCTCATATTAAAGGGACAGTCTAGGCCAAAAAAAACTTTCATGATTCAGATAGAGCATGTCATTTTAAACAATTTTCCAATTTACTTTTATCACCAATTTTGCTTTGTTCTCTTGGTATTCTTAGTTGAAAGCTTAACCTAGGAGGTTCATATGCTAATTTCTTAGACCTCGAAGGCCACTTCTTTTCAGAATTCATTTTAACAGTTTTTAACCACTAGAGGGTGTTAGTTCATGTATTTCATATAGATAACACTGTGCTCGTGCACGTGAAGTTATCTGGGAGCAGGCACTGATTGGCTAAACTGCAAGTCTGTCAAAAGAACTGAAATAAGGTGGCTGTTTGCAGAGGCTTAGATACAAGTTAATCACAGAGGTTAAAAGTATATTAATATAACTGTGTTGGTTATGCAAAACTGGGGAATGGGTAATAAAGGGATTATCTATCTTTTAAAACAATAAAAATTCTGGTGTAGGCTGTCCCTTTAAACATTTACCTGCCATATTTATTGGGACAGTTATATAATCCTTTGTGAAAGGATTTTATTAGGCAGCGGCAGGCACTGATATATGTGTGAGATGTAATTGTTCCTGTGTAGGGGAATCTTTCCCTGAGGCTGTAATGATGTGCACTTTCTTTTATTTCTGCTCTGCAGTTTATTCACCCCACTGTTGTACAGTGGTATGTTTGTGTTGGGATGGAGACTGTTTTTTTTTTTAGAGTGTACAGCGTAAAACAAAAACCCTGGTTAGAATTTTATGAACTTCTGTTTTAATGGGTTTGTTGTGAGACGTTTTCCTTTAGTTGCGCATTTCTTACTCCATGTCGCTCCGCCTCCTCTGTCAGAGAAGGGAGCGCGCGCCATTTTTGGCTGTCTTTAGAGACTGATGTTATGACCCCGCCTCCATCCTTAATATTTTCGGAGCGGCTTTTTTTGTCTGCGCTCTGAGGGGTTTTAGAAGATGATATACAGCGTTAGCCTTTCGGCTCTCTGGTCTTACAAGAAAAAGTGTTTGATGCGCTCATGATGTTTTTCTGTCATTGGGAATGACAGGGCCATGCTGCTGCTGTGAAATAGCTGCGTTATGTGCGCACATTGACAGTTTAAATTAAGAGGAAAGTAAGCCCAACAGTGGAGAGGACTAAAACTCTTGAGATATCTATTTCATTATTGTCTTTTACTGATTTAAGGGAATTGGGGTAATCAGGTATTACAAACACCCTATATATTTAGGCGAACTGTTTGAAGGCAAACCTCCATGCACTTAAAGTGACAGTGCTCAATTTTAAGTGGGTTTTTTTTTGCAATTTTTACAAACCTCTATACTCTTAAAGTGATGGTGTTCATTTTCAAGTATATTATAATTATAGCAAATATAATTTTTTAGCCTCATATCTCTCAGGATGATGCTGTTTAGGCAATGCCACAGTTTTCTCCTCAATCGTTCCAAAACTTTTATGGTGTCACATGCAGTGCCCTGCGGTTCCTTAATCTCCTAGAGGAGTTATTTGCCTGCAGAATTTGCTGCCCAGGTATCTTCTGTGGTATGTCTGGCATTATCTGCTTTTCCTTTACTAAAGGGAAATCGCAAGAGGAATATTAGAGATTCAGATAGTAAGGTTTCTGTACCTCCTACTGCTACACTGGTTGCCTTCTTCATAGGTCTGATGAGGATATGTCAGTAGCCTCTGAGGGTGAAATCTCAGATTCGGTCAGTATAATCCCTTCATCTGATGCTGAAGTAGTATCATTCAGATTTGAGCTTGAATACCTTTTGTGTATGGTTAAGGAGGTTTTGGCTACTTTGGAACGACTCCTATACGTATGTCGTCGTCAACCCTAAGAATCTAGTAACCTTTATAAGTACTAGGGTTCCTCTGTGGAAGTTTTTCCTGTTCCAGGCCGTGCTCCGTCCAGGAGATTTTTCACAGGAATGCGAGAAGTCAGGTTTTCTTTTTTCCCATGTTTCCTGATGTTTCCTGTCGCTGTCTCCATTAAATATCAGGGCGCACGGTGCCTAAAGTAGTAGGGCATTTCTACTCTGGCTAAGAGAACTATGATTCCTAGAAAGAATAGTTTTTATTTTCAGGATCAATGGACTAAGCTGGTGGCTTACATGGAAGCTTGTATGGCCTCTGTGTCAAAGGCAGCATCTTATTGGTGTGATGCCTTGTCTGATTCCAATTTGGTAGATTCCTTTGGCAAAGTTCCAGTGCAGAATTAAGGCTCTTAAGCTAGCCATTTCTTTTATTTCTGATGCTAACATGCTAGTTTTTCAGCCGGGAGCCAAGATATCTGGCTTTGATGTGCTAGCCCGCGGGGCATTGTGGATAGTGGATTTTCCCTCTGAGTCTAATTTTCTGGTGCATCCGTAGAAGGGTAAGACCCTGGTTTGGTCCTGATCTGACAGGAATAGCTCTGATATTACGGGTGGAAAAGTTTTTTTTTTTCTACCATAAGACTAGATGAATAGATCTAAGGGAGTTTGTCTCCAATCCGGGATCGGTCCAAGTGGGGGATTGAATCTCTGTCTTCAACCATGGATTCAAGATATCCCAGATAGGCTGTGGACATAGTACCTCAGGGTTACTAAATAGTAGTCATTCTTTCTCCCTGAGGCAGGTTCCACTTCTCAATTTTATCTGCAGCCCAGATAACAGTGAGACATTTTTGTAGTACATTTGGGACTTCTCTTCCCTGTAAGTGATAGTTCTAGTTTCTGTAAGGGAACAGGGTCTATGATTTTATTCATTCCTGTTTGTGGTTCCCGAAAAAGAGGGAATTTTTCGTCCTATGGTAGAAATATAGTGTTTCAACAAGTTGTCTCAGGATACTGTTCTCCAAATGGAAACCAGTGGTTTCATTCTTCCTTTGGTCTAGGAGGGTCAGTTTATGGTTACTATATACCTGGAGGACGGGTATTTTCAAGTTCCTGAGTTTTGCCTTTCTGTCAAAGACTGTCAGTTTGTGGCTCTTCCCTTTGGCCTTACCATTGCTCTGAGGGGATTATTTTGGCAGTGATCAAGTTTCGGGGGAATTGCTGTGGTGCCCTTCCTAGACGTCATAATGGTTCAGACGCGATCTTTTTAACAAGCAAACTCTCATACAGAGATCTTGTTGGTTTTCCCTCAGATGGAAGTGACTCTGAAAATGAGTTCCCTTGCTCCAGCTATGGTCTTAAGGACCATATTAGTTTCCCGATCTCTGAAAATATTTTTGACAAAGGTAAAAAAAAAGAGGATTCTTCCTCTTGTTTCTTTCGGCACTCTATTGTTTGGCCTTCAGTGGTTCAATGTATGGAGGTAATTAGTCTGATGATTGCTTCCTTAGACATCATCCCTTTGCTCGATTCCATCTGAGAGTCTACTGTTATATATGTTCAGATAGCAGTGCTCTTAAATTCTATCTACAGGCGACTAAGGATTTTCACCAGTCTTCTGTCCTGTTCATTGTTTTCTCTGGGAAATGTAAAGGTTGGAAAGCTTCTGCTACTTCTTTTACTCTCTGGTTGAGAAGTATAATTTGCTTGACTTATGAGACGGCTGTCTCCTCTACATGGGCTGTCTCCTCTACATGGGCTGTCTCCTCTACATGGGCTTTCAAAGATGAAGCTTTTGTGGAACATTTTGCAAGGCTGCAACTTGGTTTTCATTACATACATTTGCCTCGGCTGAGATTCTTTTGGGAGAAAGGTTCTTCAAGCAGTGGTGCCTTCTGTTTAGGTTTTCGGTCTTGTCCCTCCCTAATCATCGGTGTCCTCTAGCTTGGGTATTGGTTCCCAACAGTAATTGATGATTCTGTGGACTTAACGTATCTTAGGAAAGAAAACAAAATTTATGCTTGTTTGATAAATTTATTTCCGTTTACGGTGAGTCCACAGCCCGCCCTTTATTTTAAGACAGTTATTTTAACTTTAATCTCAGGCACCTCTACACCTTGTGTTATTTCCTTTTCTTTCATGTAATTAGCAAGAGTCCATGAGCTAGTGACGTATGGGATATACATTCCTCCCAGGAGGGGCAAAGTTTCCCAAACCTCAAAATGCCTATAAGTACACCCCTCACCACACCCACAATTCAGTTTTACAAACTTTGCCTCCTATGGAGGTGGTGAAGTAAGTTTGTGCTAGATTCTACGTTGATATGCGCTCCGCAGCAGGTTGGAGCCCGGTTTTCCTCTCAGCGTGCAGTGAATGTCAGAGGGATGTGAGGAGAGTATTGCCTATTTTGAATGCAGTGATCTCCTTCTACGGGGTCTATTTCATAGGTTCTCTGTTATCGGTCGTAGAGATTCATCTCTTACCTCCCTTTTCAGATCGACGATATACTCTTATTTATATACCATTACCTCTGCTGATTTTCGTTTCAGTACTGGTTTGGCTTTCTACAAACATGTAGATGAGTGTCCTGGGGTAAGTAAGTCTTATTTTCTGTGACACTCTAAGCTATGGTTGGGCACTTTGTTTATAAAGTTCTAAATATATGTATTCAAACATTTATTTGCCTTGACTCAGAATGTTCAACATTCATTATTTTCAGACAGTCAGTTTCATATTTGGGATAATGCATTTGAATCATTTTTTCTTACCTTAAAAAATTTGACTTTTTTTTCCTGTGGGCTGTTAGGCTCGCGGGGGCTGAAAATGCTTCATTTCTCCAACATAGGTGTGTCCGGTCCACGGCGTCATCCTTACTTGTGGGATATTCTCTTCCCCAACAGGAAATGGCAAAGAGCCCAGCAAAGCTGGTCACATGATCCCTCCTAGGCTCCGCCTACCCCAGTCATTCTCTTTGCCATTGCACAGGCAACATCTCCACGGAGATGGCTAAGAGTTTTTTGGTGTTTAAATGAAGATTTTTCTGACAGAGGCCAGAAAATCAAAACTTCTAAGCTCTTGTCAAGTACTTCATTCTGTTCTTCTTCCTTCCATAGCGCAGTGCATGGAAGTAATAGGTTTGATGGTTGCGGCAATGGACATAGTTCCTTTTGCACAAATTCATCTAAGACCATTACAACTGTGCATGCTCAGACAGTGGAATGGGGATTATACAGACTTGTCTCCGACGATCCAAGTAGATCAAAGAACCAGAGATTCACTCCGTTGGTGGCTGAACCTGGACAACCTGTCACAGGGAATGAGCTTCCGCAGACCAGAGTGGGTCATTGTCACGACCGACGCCAGTCTGGTGGGCTGGGGCGCGGTCTGGGAACCCCTGAAAGCTCAGGGTCTATGGTCTCAGGAAGAATCTCTTTTCCCGATAAACATTCTGGAACTGAGAGCGATATTCAATGCTCTCAAAGCTTGGCCTCAACTAGCAAAGGCCAAATTCATAAGGTTTCAATCAGACAACATGACGACTGTTGCATACATCAACCATCAGGGGGGAACAAGGAGTTCCCTGGCGATGGAGGAAGTGACCAAAATAATTCAATGGGCGGAGGATCACTCCTGCCACTTGTCTGCAATCCACATTCCAGGAGTGGAAAATTGGGAAGCGGATTTTCTGAGTCGTCAGACTTTCCATCCGGGGGAGTGGGAACTCCATCCGGAAATCTTTGCCCAAATAACTCAATTATGGGGCATTCCAGACATGGACCTGATGGCGTCTCGTCAGAACTTCAAGGTTCCTTGCTACGGGTCCAGATCCAGGGATCCCAAGGCGACTCTAGTAGATGCACTGATAGCGCCTTGGACCTTCAACCTAGCTTATGTATTCCCACCGTTTCCTCTCATTCCCAGGCTGGTAGCCAGGATCAATCAGGAGAGGGCTTCGGTGATCTTGATAGCTCCTGCGTGGCCACGCAGAACTTGGTATGCAGACCTGGTGAATATGTCATCGGCTCCACCATGGAAGCTACCTTTGAGACAGGACCTTCTTGTTCAAGGTCCATTCGAACATCCGAATCTGGCTTCACTCCAACTGACTGCTTGGAGATTGAACGCTTGATTTTATCAAAGCGTGGGTTTTCAGATTCTGTCATTGATACTCTTGTCCAGGCTAGAAAGCCTGTAACTAGGAAAATTTACCATAAAATATGGAAATAATATATCTGTTGGTGTGAATCTAAAGGATTCCCATGGAACAAGATAAAAATTCCTAAGATTCTATCCTTTCTACAAGAGGGTTTGGAGAAAGGATTATCTGCAAGTTCTTTGAAGGGACAGATTTCTGCTTTATCTGTTTTACTTCACAAAAAGCTGGCGGCTGTGCCAGATGTTCAAGCTTTTGTTCAGGCTCTGGTTAGAATCAAGCCTGTTTACAAACCTTTGACTCCTCCTTGGAGTCTCAATTTAGTTCTTTCAGTTCTTCAAGGGGTTCCGTTTGAACCCTTACATTCCGTAGATATTAAGTTACTATCTTGGAAAGTTTTGTTTTTGGTTGCAATTTCTTCTGCTAGAAGAGTTTCAGAGTTATCTGCTCTGCAGTGTTCTCCTCCTTATCTGGTGTTCCATGCAGATAAGGTGGTTTTGCGTACTAAACCTGGTTTTCTTCCGAAAGTTGTTTCTAACAAAAACATTAACCAGGAGATAGTTGTGCCTTCTTTGTGTCCGAATCCAGTTTCAAAGAAGGAACGTTTGTTACACAATTTGGATGTAGTTCGTGCTCTAAAATTCTATTTAGAGGCTACAAAGGATTTCAGACAAACATCTTCTTTGTTTGTTGTTTATTCTGGTAAAAGGAGAGGTCAAAAAGCAACTTCTACCTCTCTCTCTTTTTGGCTTAAAAGCATCATCCGATTGGCTTATGAGACTGCCGGACGGCAGCCTCCTGAAAGAATCACAGCTCACTCCACTAGGGCTGTGGCTTCCACATGGGCCTTCAAGAACGAGGCTTCTGTTGATCAGATATGTAAGGCAGCGACTTGGTCTTCACTGCACACTTTTACCAAATTTTACAAATTTGATACTTTTGATTCTTCTGAGGCTATTTTTGGGAGAAAGGTTTTGCAAGCCGTGGTGCCTTCCATCTAGGTGACCTGATTTGCTCCCTCCCATCATCCGTGTCCTAAAGCTTTGGTATTGGTTCCCACAAGTAAGGATGACGCCGTGGACCGGACACACCTATGTTGGAGAAAACAGAATTTATGCTTACCTGATAAATTACTTTCTCCAACGGTGTGTCCGGTCCACGGCCCGCCCTGGTTTTTTTTAATCAGGTCTGATGAATTATTTTCTCTAACTACAGTCACCACGGTATCATATGATTTCTCCTATGCATATTCCTCCTTTACGTCGGTCGAATGACTGGGGTAGGCGGAGCCTAGGAGGGATCATGTGACCAGCTTTGCTGGGCTCTTTGCCATTTCCTGTTGGGGAAGAGAATATCCCACAAGTAAGGATGACGCCGTGGACCGGACACACCGTTGGAGAAAGTAATTTATCAGGTAAGCATAAATTCTATTTTTATTGCGTCATTCTTGGCGTGGACTTTTTTGGCGCAAAAAATCTTTTCTGTTTCCGGCGTCATACGTGTCGCCGGAAGTTGCGTCATTTTTTACGTCCTTTTGCGCCAAAAATGTCGGCGTTCCGGATGTGGCGTCATTTTTGGCGCCAAAAAGCATTTAGGTGCCAAATAATGTGGGCGTCTAATTTGGCGCTAAAAAATATGGGCGTCGCTTTTGTCTCCACATTATTTCAGTCTCAAATTTTCTTTGCTTCTGGTTGCTAGAAGCTTGTTTATTGGCATTTTTTCCCATTCCTGAAACTGTCATTTAAGGAATTTGATCAATTTTGCTTTATATGTTGTTTTTTCTCTTACATATTGCAAGATGTCTCACGTTGCATCTGAGTCAGAAGATACTTCAGGAAAATCGCTGTCTAGTGCTGGAACTACCAAAGCTAAGTGTATCTGCTATAAACTTTTGGTAGCTATTCCTCCAGCTGTTGTTTGTATTAATTGTCATGACAAACTTGTTAATGCAGATAATATTTCCTTTAGTAATGTACCATTACCTGTTGCAGTTCCATCAACATCTAAGGTTCAGAATGTTCCTGATAACATAAGAGATTTTGTTTCTGAATCCATCAAGAAGGCTATGTCTGTTATTCCTCCTTCTAGTAAACATAAAAAATCTTTTAAAACTTCTCTTTCTACAGATGAATTTTTAAATGAACATCATCATTCTGATTCTGATGACTCTTCTGGTTCAGAGGATTCTGTCTCAGAGATTGATGCTGATAAATCTTCATATTTATTTAAAATGGAATTTATTCGTTCTTTACCTAAAGAAGTACTAATTGCTTTAGAAATTGAGGATTCTGGTCCTCTTGATACTAATTCTAAACGTTTAGATAAGGTCTTTAAATCTCCTGTGGTTATTCCAGAAGTTTTTCCTGTTCCTAATGCTATTTCTAAAGTAATTTCCAAAGAATGGGATAAATTGGGTAATTCATTTACTCCTTCTAAACGTTTTAAGCAATTATATCCTGTGCCGTCTGACAGATTAGAATTTTGGGACAAAATCCCTAGAGTTGATGGGGCTATTTCTACCCTTGCTAAACGTACTACTATTCCTACGTCAGATGGTACTTCGTTTAAGGATCCTTTAGATAGGAAAATTGAATCCTTTCTAAGAAAAGCTTATCTGTGTTCAGGTAATCTTCTTAGACCTGCTATATCATTGGCTGATGTTGCTGCAGCTTCAACTTTTTGGTTGGAAACTTTAGCGCAACAAGTAACAGATCATGATTCTCATAATATTATTATTCTTCTTCAACATGCTAATAATTTTATCTGTGATGCCATTTTTGATATTATCAGAGTTGATGTCAGTTTTATGTCTCTAGCTATTTTAGCTAGAAGAGCTTTATGGCTTAAAACTTGGAATGCTGATATGGCTTCTAAATCAACTCTACTTTCCATTTCTTTCCAGGGTAACAAATTATTTGGTTCTCAGTTGGATTCTATTATCTCAACTGTTACTGGTGGGAAAGGAACTTTTTTACCACAGGATAAAAAATCTAAGGGTAAGAACAGGGCTAATAATCGTTTTCGTTCCTTTCGTTTCAACAAAGAACAAAAGCCTGATCCTTCATCCTCAGGAGCAGTTTCAGTTTGGAAACCATCTCCAGTCTGGAATAAATCCAAGCCTTCTAGAAAGGCAAAGCCAGCTTCTAAGTCCACATGAAGGTGCGGCCCTCATTCCAGCTCAGCTGGTAGGGGGCAGGTTACGTTTTTTCAAAGAAATTTGGATCAATTCTGTTCACAATCTTTGGATTCAGAACATTGTTTCAGAAGGGTACAGAATTGGTTTCAAGATGAGACCTCCTGCAAAGAGATTTTTTCTTTCCCGTGTCCCAGTAAATCCAGTGAAAGCTCAAGCATTTCTGAATTGTGTTTCAGATCTAGAGTTGGCTGGAGTAATTATGCCAGTTCCAGTTCTGGAACAGGGGATGGGGTTTTATTCAAATCTCTTCATTGTACCAAAGAAGGAGAATTCCTTCAGACCAGTTCTGGATCTAAAAATATTGAATCGTTATGTAAGGATACCAACGTTCAAAATGGTAACTGTAAGGACTATCTTGCCCTTTGTTCAGCAAGGGCATTATACGTCCACAATAGATTTACAGGATGCATATCTGCATATTCCGATTCATCCAGATCATTATCAGTTCCTGAGATTCTCTTTTCTGGACAAGCATTACCAGTTTGTGGCTCTGCCGTTTGGCCTAGCTACAGCTCCAAGAATTTTTACAAAGGTTCTCAGTGCCCTTCTGTCTGTAATCAGAGAACAGGGTATTGTGGTATTTCCTTATTTGGACGATATCTTGGTACTTGCTCAGTCTTTACATTTAGCAGAATCTCATACAAATCGACTTGTGTTGTTTCTTCAAGATCATGGTTGGAGCATCAATTCACCAAAAAGTTCATTGATTCCTCAGACAAGGGTAACCTTTCTGGGTTTCCAGATAGATTCAGTGTCCATGACTCTGTCTTTAACAGACAAGAGACGTCTAAAATTGATCTCAGCTTGTCGAAACCTTCAGTCACAATCATTCCCTTCGGTAGCCTTATGCATGGAAATTCTAGGTCTTATGACTGCTGCATCGGACGCGATCCCCTTTGCTCGTTTTCACATGCGACCTCTTCAGCTCTGTATGCTGAATCAATGGTGCAAGGATTACACAAAGATATCTCAATTAATATCTTTAAAACCGATTGTACGACACTCTCTAACGTGGTGGACAGATCACCATCGTTTAATTCAGGGGGCTTCTTTTGTGCTTCCGACCTGGACTGTAATTTCAACAGATGCAAGTCTCACAGGTTGGGGAGCTGTGTGGGGATCTCTGACCGCACAAGGAGTTTGGGAATCTCAGGAGGTGAGATTACCGATCAATATTTTGGAACTCCGTGCAATTTTCAGAGCTCTTCAGTCTTGGCCTCTTCTGAAGAGAGAATCGTTCATTTGTTTTCAGACAATGTCACAACTGTGGCATACATCAATCATCAAGGAAGGACTCACAGTCCTCTGGCTATGAAAGAAGTATCTCAAATTTTGGTTTGGGCGGAATCCAGCTCCTGTCTAATCTCTGCAGTTCATATCCCAGGTATAGACAATTGGGAAGCGGATTATCTCAGTCGCCAAACGTTGCATCCGGGCGAATGGTCTCTTCACCCAGAGGTATTTCTTCAGATTGTTCAAATGTGGGAGCTTCCAGAAATAGATCTGATGGCGTCTCATCTAAACAAGAAACTTCCCAGGTATCTGTCCAGATCCCGGGATCCTCAGGCGGAAGCAGTGGATGCATTATCACTTCCTTGGAAGTATCATCCTGCCTATATCTTTCCGCCTCTAGTTCTTCTTCCAAGAGTAATCTCCAAGATTCTGAAGGAATGCTCGTTTGTTCTGCTGGTAGCTCCGGCATGGCCTCACAGGTTTTGGTATGCGGATCTTGTCCTGATGGCCTCTTGCCATCCGTGGACTCTTCCGCTAAGACCAGACCTTCTGTCACAAGGTCCTTTTTTCCATCAGGATCTCAAATCCTTAAATTTAAAGGTATGGAGATTGAACGCTTGATTCTTGGTCAAAGAGGTTTCTCTGACTCTGTGATTAATACTATGTTACAGGCTCGTAAATCTGTATCCAGAGAGATATATTATAGAGTCTGGAAGACTTATATTTCTTGGTGTCTTTCTCATCATTTTTCTTGGCATTCTTTTAGAATTCCGAGAATTTTACAGTTTCTTCAGGATGGTTTAGATAAAGGTTTATCCGCAAGTTCTTTGAAAGGACAAATCTCTGCTCTTTCTGTTCTTTTTCACAGAAAGATTGCTAATCTTCCTGATATTCATTGTTTTGTACAAGCTTTGGTTCGTATAAAACCTGTCATTAAGTCAATTTCTCCTCCTTGGAGTTTGAATTTGGTTCTGGGGGCTCTTCAAGCTCCTCCGTTTGAACCTATGCATTCATTGGACATTAAATTACTTTCTTGGAAAGTTTTGTTTCTTTTGGCGATCTCTTCTGCCAGAAGAGTCTCTGAATTATCTGCTCTTTCTTGTGAGTCTCCTTTTCTGATTTTTCATCAGGATAAGGCGGTGTTGCGAACTTCTTTTGAATTTTTACCTAAAGTTGTGAATTCCAACAACATTAGTAGAGAAATTGTGGTTCCTTCATTATGTCCTAATCCTAAGAATTCTAAGGAGAAATTGTTGCATTCTTTGGATGTTGTTAGAGCTTTGAAATATTATGTTGAAGCTACTAAGTCTTTCCGAAAGACTTCTAGTCTATTTGTTATCTTTTCCGGTTCTAGAAAAGGCCAGAAAGCTTCTGCCATTTCTTTGGCATCTTGGTTGAAATCTTTAATTCATCATGCCTATGTTGAGTCGGGTAAAACTCCGCCTCAAAGGATTACAGCTCATTCTACTAGGTCAGTTTCTACTTCCTGGGCGTTTAGGAATGAAGCTTCGATTGATCAGATTTGCAAAGCAGCAACTTGGTCCTCTTTGCATACATTTACTAAATTCTACCATTTTGATGTATTTTCTTCTGAAGCAGTTTTTGGTAGAAAAGTACTTCAGGCAGCGGTTTCAGTTTGAATCTTCTGTTTATGTTTTTCATTAAACTTTATTTTGGGTGTGGATTATTTTCAGCAGGAATTGGCTGTCTTTATTTTATCCCTCCCTCTCTAGTGACTCTTGCGTGGAAAGATCCACATCTTGGGTAATCATTATCCCATACGTCACTAGCTCATGGACTCTTGCTAATTACATGAAAGAAAACATAATTTATGTAAGAACTTACCTGATAAATTCATTTCTTTCATATTAGCAAGAGTCCATAAGGCCCGCCCTTTTTTGTGGTGGTTATGATTTTTTTGTATAAAGCACAATTATTCCAATTCCTTATTTTATATGCTTTCGCACTTTTTTCTTATCACCCCACTTCTTGGCTATTCGTTAAACTGAATTGTGGGTGTGGTGAGGGGTGTACTTATAGGCATTTTGAGGTTTGGGAAACTTTGCCCCTCCTGGTAGGAATGTATATCCCATACGTCACTAGCTCATGGACTCTTGCTAATATGAAAGAAATGAATTTATCAGGTAAGTTCTTACATAAATTATGTTTTTCTCCATTTTCCTTCGGTCGAATGACTGGGGATTGTGGGAAGGGAAGTGATACTTAACAGCTTGGCTGTGGTGCTCTTTTCCGCCTCCTGCTGACCAGGAGTGATATTCCCAACAGTAATTGAATTCCATCAGGTAAGCATCAATTTTGTTTTTTCTGTGTACACCATTGTGCTGGGGCTTTTGGTCATGTGCACATAAGTATGCCTTTGTGCAAGTTTTACATGCCAATCTGTTGGGATCATGGCCTGGTATCTTGGCTAGATTGATTTGGTTGTCAGTTAAGTGTGTGATAATCTCCATAGTCAAGCTACTGCTTTGAATGTTATTGACATTAAATGTGTTCATCCTGTTGTAAGCAAAGGGCTTATCAATCTTACTTTGCAGAATTGGATCTATCAAGGAAACACTTTATATTTAGGAGTCTGTCCCTTTTAATCTTCTCAGGAAAATTATTCAGCTTCAGATGATTATGGCAAACAGTGCCAGGCAAGCTCCTTGGTTATTCCTTTAAATTGACTATATAGTTTCCAAATCTGAGGTCTGCGTTTTTGACCATGTTATTATTTTGGATGCAAGATTGCTCTTTTAATTGAAAAGCCGAAGTCAAGAAAACATAAATTATGCTTACCTGATAATTTTCTTTTCTTCTGATGGAGACAGTCCACAGCTGCATTCATTACTTTTGGAAAACAAGAACCTGGCCACCAGGAGGAGGCAAAGACACCACAGCCAAAGACTTAAATACTCCTCCCACTTCCCTGATCCCCCAGTCATTCTGCTGAGGAACAAGGAACAGTAGAAGAAATATCTGGGTGAAAAAGGTGCCAGAAGAATAAAAAGACGCCCCACATAAAAAAAGACGGGTGGGGAGCTGTGAACTCTTTCCATCGGAAGAAAAGAAAATTATCAGTTAAGCATAATTTGTTTTTCTTCCTAAATGGAAAGAGTCCACAGCTGCATTCATTACTTTTGGGAAAACAATACCCAAGCTATAAGCCAAAACAGGAGGGTACAATAGGCGGACCACTGCCCAACAAAAAAAAACACTTTGTCCGAAGCCGAGAAAACAAAAAGAGAAAAGGCCCCAAGGGCACTGACCAGCAGATAACCCAGAAGCCTAGCTACAGACCGCAACATCAGACACAACTGAGCCAACAGTCCTCCGGGAGACACCGTCGCCCAACAGTCGGTCCCCCACCACACACCCTTTACTAGCGAAAGGAACCCCTGCCAAAACTCCCAAAGGAATAAGGCTAGGAAGAACCAAATGGGAACCGAAAGGTTTCCACACACTCCATAAAAGGAAAAACCCCCATCAAACCAAGCTCCCAAGACCTAAATGGGTCCTGACAACAAGGGGAGGCAACGCCCATTCCAAATAGAACCACACTGTTGAGAACTGGTAGCAGAACAGAGAAATAGTTCTAACATCCTGCAAGGATTGGAACAGCTTGCTAGCACTAGCTCAACGCACAAACAGCTGTAGCTGGTTTCAAAGAGCAACCCTTCACTTGCCAGACAGCAAGTCAACCAGCGCCTAGGAACAGCTTTAAACGGAGACCAAACATCATCCGTACTCAGAACCCTGAGGAATTCGGGCAAAATTACATGTAGCAGACCCAGATGAAGGTTAACACCTGAGTCAAAAACACGCAGCTGTCCTCAGGATGACACAGAAGAAATACTTGCTAGAAGTGGCTACCAAAATGTAGAGTGCTAAACCTCCACTACAGAAGGCACCCTTTAGGCAACCGAAACCGCCAGACCTACACATAGGTCTCAAAATAAAAGGAGAGCCCAGAACTTCGAGGACCAATGTGCCCCCAAGATCCGAGAAACAACGGATCTTAGGACCTACCTCCAGTCGGGCAAGCCCAAGCGTCGGCAGGTCTGAATCCAGGGGACCAGAAAAACCCCAGGCTCAAACAATGAGCAGAAAAAATGGCACATCCATTACAATAGTGCTCGGGTAAATACCACATGGAGACTGTCGACAAGGCTGTAGACCTAGAGATCTAGTTAAAGGCCCAACATAGACTCAAGGCGGAGCCAGCAACTCTCCAAATGGACAGAACAACCCAGAGAGCGTACCTCCCTCCAAAATAGGTTAACCCGTCTGTCCTAACCTCCTGAAGCCAGGAGAAGCCCTAAGATAGGGACAACACTTCTGAACAAAGGATATAAGCCCCCCCAAGACGAAGAGGACCGGCAAACGGGCCGGAAGGACACAGCACCTGCCCCAGGATACAGCCATAGGCTGAACCGAGAAAACAATTCTCCAACACCCTTACCTGGAAAGAATCCCCTGAAGAATTTAACTGGCACACAGATCAAGGTGCCATAGCTGCAGTGGTTCCACAGCGAACCCCTTGGCTTGCAGAGCAGCAAAGCCATCACACTCTTTCAGCAAGCCGACCAAGGGAAACTGGCCAAGGCGAAAGGCAAGCCCAGAGGGCATCGGCACGCAGAAAACCTGGTCAACTGAACCAGTTCAACTAGCCCAACCAAAGGACACCACCCAAGTTTCCTGGAACTGGGGAACTCCGGACCAGCTCTAGATCCTAACAGTCTGGTACAACCCACAATGAGATCCACAAAGGAAATGCTGAGGGAAACCTCAGCCACCGGAAGAACCAGAGCGAGGAGTGGTCCGAGCCCCCAAATAAACAAGAATCCGTAAACTGAAATCCCCCATCTGATATAAAACTAGACCCTCGGGAGATACCATACAATGTCCAAAGTAAAATGGACAACGAGAAAAACTTGCAAGTCCTGACCAGAAGACGAGACCACTCCTTGCCGAGTCCAACGCTCCAAGGAGCTAAGGAAGCAAGGACCGAAACAAGGTCACTAGAGCCCTAGGTGCAATAGCCACAATACGACCAAATACAAGAGGATACCTTGAGGACAAAGTCACTCGAACAAAGCCTAGTCTCCACATCACCCCCAAAAAAATCAGAGGAGAAGATGAAAGAAGGATGCGGCGCATCCCCCAGTTCCGGGGAAGAAACCCTAAACAGAGCTCAAGGAGACCACACCGCCCATGTCCCTACAAAGTAACCAGGTCCACCGAAGAAACCGACGAAGTCCGAAAGGTCTCAAGAGAGAACCACAGCAGGGGCAAGTGCAAGGACAATCCCAGAATCCTCCCAAGAGAGAAAGGAAACTCTAGGCCCCGAGGAAATCTGAGCCAAGAGAGTGACGTAGTGGAACTCCACTGACCCGGTCACCAGATTGAATGCTGAATAAGGACTGACACAATCCTCCCAGCCATACGGATCCTTTTAGAGTGTTTAACTGAACTTGTAACAAGAAAACGCACAAATAATAATGTGAGCACCCAGCGCCCCACCGGACCAGCCAGGCAGAACAGGCGCCACCTGTCTGAATAAGCCACAGGACAGAAGATCTGAATCCCAGCAGGACCAGCTGCAAAGTTGGCTAAATCCTCCCTCAAAGGGGAAGGTAAAACAGACAAACCTAGGACTAACGTGTCCCTTAACTTTCGAAGAAGCAACCAGAGAGAATCGATCCCATCAGTTCCCGAAGGAAACACATAATCAAAATAAGACATCCTAACTGGATAAAAGAAAATATAAGGCAACCCGTAGGTTAACGCCCAGGAAGAAAGCAGGCATACCCGGAGGACCAGCCAAACGGAACCCCGATCTTCCAACAAAAAACTGGGAAAGATCTCAATAATCAGACAATTTGGAAATTACGTCATCCCCTTCTGTCTGAGGTGAGCCATTCGAAGTAGAAGACTGCAGATTCCCGTATCCGTTAAGTATAGGATGCACTAATAACTCAAAAACGTGTCTGAGTAAAACGCGAAGACGCGCTATTCTGTAACGAAAGGCACAACACTCAGGGACAGCTACACCCGCAGGGAACTGTATAGGCCCACCCAAGGCCGGTAGACCCAGGATGATCGGGTATGCGCACAAACGCAAATAAACGTCTGGACTTTGCAGACGCATAATCGCCAAAAATATGTGAAAGCGGGAACGAGCTGCAGCCTCCTTGGGGAACAAGCCACCCTGTAAGGAGGGATAAACATAATCTGGGTTACCCACATGTGTAGTAGTAGGGAGCGGTGGGGAACTCGCCTCATGGAGGACAGAACCCCCAGAGGAGGATGGCTCAGCAGATCCCTGATTCCCCGAGCCCGAGGAACAGTGCGCTGTAAGACGGCATATCGAACATAACTGATTGACCTATGTTAATGGGGCCAATTCACATTGTTCACAAGTCGAAGAATCTGAATCTGAAATTTGAACAGTCTCAGCATCAGAATCCTCCATAACTAGATAGAGAATATAATATGGACTAGGAAAAAACTTAAACCGCACCTTAAACCCACAATGGCTGGGGCACTCAGCACCTCCTAGAACCAGACACAAGCAGACTCTAATTTTTCAGTCGCCACACGGTCAGGAATGCGGAAATGGAAGACCAGAATGTAAATACGCCCAGTCACAAGGTGAACCGTACAGTCCAAATAAAGCGCGCCCAACCATAAGGTCGCGTCTCTTCCAAAGGCCTATATGTTCTAAGCCATGAGCCCAGTTAACACTACACATAAGCAGATTGAATCACATAACAAACATGATTATAAAAAACCCTGTTCAATAATCCCCCTCGGGAGATATTAACACTCGATTCCAAGGTACCAAAGGAGCCTTACTGAGGCCCTATAAATATACTTAATAAGTCCCACAAGATAGTTCCTTACGGGAAAACATAATAAGTTACAGTACATTCTGATAAAGTAAAATGAAACGATCTTACCGGAATCTACACCGTGGAACAGGAACACAGTCCTTTAAGTGTGACGAATAGTTGTGGAGCTGTTAATGAGTCGGGATGGTTTCGCTGAGAGACTCCCTGCATCTCCGGACTCTAACGTTCATCCAGGCCCTCACTGAGAGACTGATAGGATAACTTAAAACTCCCGTCCAATGTTGAAGAGTACTACCCTCCATAAGAGATAAAACATACTTCTGACACTTCTCTGCCAACCTCCTGAGACAAAAGGCAAAGAATGACTGGGGGATGAGGGAAGTGGGGAGTATTTAAGCCTTTGGCTGGGGTGTCTTTGCCTCCTCCTGGTGGCCAGGTTCTTATTTCCCAAAAGTAATGAATGCAGCTGTGGACTCTTTACATATAGGAAGAAATTTATTTTCTGTCAGTCTTTCCAGATCATTTTTCTATTCTTATTCTTTGAGTTCTGTGCTGTCTCTTAACAAAACATTGTCTAAGAGGTTGACTGGTGGGAGTTCCTCTTTTTAATGGTTTAAGTAGCCTCAGATGCCTGAGTTCTGCAGGAGCCTAAACTTTTAATTCATGCTTCTTTTTCCATTAAACTGCTCATTTCCTACTAATGATAGATAACGATGTTATCCAAGGAATTCTGTTGAAAGAACATAACATAAACCAGCTTCTATCCAAGGCTTTCTGTGTTGTCTAATCAATATGGTTTATTTGTCTCATAATATGAGATCTAAAGCAGAACCAAATTGATGCTGGTTTGAAAGGTTTTAAACAGTTGTTGCTCATTTTTATATATTCCTGATTGTTGTATGTTGTGACCTAAGATAATTTGTAGCTTTTGCTTTTCATTGTGTGTGCTTTGTTGCAAGTACATCTGACATTTGAAAGTAGAGGAATGTCCTTTTTTTGTTACCTTCATAAGTAGTAGTTTCCAAATGCAAAATGTGTAAACTTTTCTTAACAGTCCCACTGGTTACCAGGCAGACCAGAATAGTAGCCAATAGGTAAGATGACATAAGCGTACTGTTTGGTTACTTTACCTACCTGTGAATGCAAGTGTTAACTTGAAGAACCTTGAGAAGCAACCATGAACACCAGCTAAACTTGGTAGTCCGTAAATGGGCAATCCAATAGATCTGTCATTATACTTGCCCTTGGATGCAAACTATCACTTTTTTTCTTCTTCTAACCACTGTATAAATTTTGCAGTGCTTAGACTGATCTACATATTCTACTAGCACATCTGCTAGCTGACCTTTTCAACCGTCAGTGTATTAACAGATATACGCGTTTACCATACACTAATTGATTTCATTGGTTGATCTGATGGTTTTTGACATCAGACTTTGATCTAATTTTTTTCTCATTTTCACAAGATCAAACAGGGCCCTATAGAAGCCATACTTGTTCTACTGATATTGTACAAATATATTTAGATTATTTTATGACAACTTGAGTACATTTTGTCATGTGGATCTGCTACTTTTGTCGTCTTGGAGGTACAGCTGTTCAGATTAAAGAGGGTTTCTATTGTTATCTGCATTGATGTTCTTCAAGCCATCTGCCACTACATCCTATTGCAGTATCCTATATACTTTATTTTAGTTTTTTATGTATTACAAAAGATAGTAATGGAAGACTGACTGACAAGCTGCTTGTCACCCAATACAATGTTTTTAATATGCCAGCTATTTCCTGATAATTTTTGTTGTGTAATGTTCCAGTCTGCCATTTAAAAATTTTGACATGTGTTGAGCCAAGAAAAGGAAGGAGGATCCTACTTCAGTTATTGACACTGATAAATCATCTTATCTTTTTAATATTGAGTATGTTCGTTCTTTGTTAAAAGAAGTGTTAATAACTTTGGATATTGAGGAGTCTGGTCCTCTTGATAATAAATCCAGTAAACGTTTAAATTCGGTCTATAAACCACCTGTGACTACTCCTGAGGTTTTTCCTGTTCCTGATGCTATTTCTGATGTGATTGCCAGAAATGGTCTAAGCCTGTTGCCCAGTGGCTGTTAGAGTTTTGGGAAAAGGTTCCTAAGGTTGATGGGGCTATTTCTACTCTTGCTAAACGTGCTACTATTCCTATGAAAGATAGTACCTCTTTTAAGGATCCTTAGGAAAATTGAATCTTATCTAAGGAAAGCTTATTTGCATTCTGGCTATATGCTTAGACCTGCCATTTCTATGGCTAATATTGCGGCTGCATCAACTTTTTGGTTGGATAGCTTAGCACAACGGGAAAAATACTCTTATTTGCATAGCATTGTTCGTTTGCTTCAACATGCTAATTATTTTTTCTGTGATGCTATTTTTGATGATATAAAGATAAATGTTAAATCTATGTCTTTAGCTAGAAGAGCTTTATGGCTCAAATCATGGAATGCTGACATGGTATCTAAATCTAGGTTACTATCTCTTTCATTCCAGGGTAATAATTTGTTTGGTTCTCAGTTGGATTCAATTATTTCCACTATTACTGGGGGGAAGGGAATTTTTTTGCCTCAAGATAAAGTCTAAAGGCGAATCTAGAGCTTCTAATCGGTTTTGTTCTTTTCGACAGAATAGAGAACAGAAAACCACTCCTTCCCCTAAGGACTCTAGCTCAAATTGGAAGCCTTCCTCGAGTTGGAATAAATCCAAGCCTTACAAGAAACCAAAGCCAGCCCCCAAGACTGCATGAAGATGCGACCCTTGATCCAGTTTTACTGGTAGGGGGCAGATTGAAATTATTTCAAGACGTTTGGGCAGGTTCCATTCAGAATCATCGGATTCAGAATATTGTCTCCCAAGGGTATCTAATAGGTTTCAGAATAAGACCTGTGAGATTTTTTTTCTCTCACGTTCCAACAATTACTGTGGAAGCTCAGGCTTTTCTGAAATGTGTTTCAGATCTAGAGCTTTCAGGAGTGATTGTACCAGTTCCAATTCTGGAACAGGGTCTGGGTGTTTATTCAAATCTATTCATTGTCCCGAAGAAGGAAAATTCTTTCAGACCAGTTCTGTATCTGAAGTTTTTGAATCATTTTGTAAGAGTCCCAACTTTCAAGATGGTGACTATAAGGACTATTCTGTCTTTTGTTCAGCAAGGTCATTACATGTCCTCAATAGACTTACAGGATGCGTATCTTCATATTCTGATTCAGCCAGACCACTATCGGTTTTTGAGATTCTTTTTTCTAGACAAGCATTACCAGTTTGTTGCTCTTCCATTTGGCCTAGCAACAGCTCCAAGAATCTTTTTGAAGGTTCTCGGTGCCCTTCTATCTGTAATCAGAGAGCAGGTATTGCGGTTTTTCCTTATTTGTACTGGCTCAATCTTTTCACTTAGCAGAATCTCACACAAATCAACTTTTGTTGTCTCTTCGAAGACATGGTTGGAGGATCAATTTACCAGAGAGTTCCTTGATTCCTCAGACAAGGGTCACCTTTTTAGGTTTCCAGATAGATTCAGTGTCCATGACTTTGTCTTTAACAAACAAGAGACGAATGAAATTGGTTTCTGCCTGTCGAAATCTTCAGTGGCTATGTGCATGGAAGTTTTAGGTCTCATGACTGCAGCATCGGACGCGATCCCCTTTGCTCGTTTTCATATGATATCTCTGCAGCTTTGCATGCTGAATCAATGGTTGCAGGGATTATACGCTATCACAGTTGAGTATACTTAAATCCCAACATTCAACTCCCTCTGTCCTGGTGGTTAGTCCATCATCGGATTATTCAAGGGGCCTCTTTTGTTCGCCCTGCCTGGACTGTGATTTCAACAGATGCAAGTCTCACAGGTTGAGTAGCTGTCTGTAAATTCTTACATAAATTATGTTTTATAGTAGTCCTTAAAATGTTTCAGGACATTGTGCTTTTTGCACCATCAGTTTGGTAGGACCAGCATTCTTAGTATGTGTCTCTTGGTTTTTGCTACTGTGCAAAGATTAATAAGAAAAAGATGCATAATAAATGTCACACATGAGATGTCTTTGCAAAGTGCATATACAAGCTGCCTCCTGTAATGCCTGACCCCATAGTACTACTGTCTCTAAACCCTTTAACCCATTTCTTGTGCATGATTTTCTGCTATTCTCTTTATGTTGCCGTTTCTCTCATATCTCTTATCTTGGTTGCTTTTCTTGCACTTTCAACCTTTTATTAATATTTATTTTAGTAATTTAGCAGGCAGAACATTTTGCAGATTCCTAGTATGAAAGGAAACCATTGTCCCATCTGTCCTACACACCTAGTAACTACACATGAGCTCTTATTTCAGTCTTAAAGTATATCATAAACATTTGTTTTGGTGGTGTCCTTGCTGACAGTATATGCAGTTTTCACACTATAGAGGGCCATTAATACTCCATATATCTGCCAGATAAAGTCTTTGGGTATCTGAAACATAGTGAAGGAACATTTTTTTCTGCATGTCTGTCTGTTTTAATTAATGGGTGTGCACCTTAGCCTAACCCTTATATTTAGGCACAACGGGAACTCCTGCCAACACAGCAACTGTGATATCAACAGCACCTCCTATATCTTCAGTTCTGAAATCATCATCCCTTAGTCCTTCTCCATTGGCCTCTGCTGCAACATCAGAATCATCCAGTGCAAGTGAGACCAGCACGACGCACACCACTTCATCTACTTTCTCCTCCCCACTAAGTACTGGCCAAGTGATGGTAACAGCATCTGGAATCCACACAGCAGCTGCAACGGCACTACAGGGAGTAGCACAGCTGCCAAATAATGCAAGTTTCGCTGCCATGGCTGCTGCAGCAGGATTCAACCCTGGGCTGATGGCTCCTTCACAGTTTGCTGGGTAAGGGCTTAAGTAGCTGTAAGTCATCAGATGTCAAGCAGCTTTTAGGTTCTGTTTTGTTGCAGTGTTATATGCAGACTTACTAAACCTGTAGTTTATGAATTGCAAGTATATTTCTACATTTGAATGTGCTTTTGCTAAGCTGATTCTTCCTGAGCTCTTTTTCATTTTCATTATAACACAACACTGCTGCTTCTTGTTTTCCAATGGCTACCACGCATGTTATTGGCACAAACACTTACTAGTTTTGTTCTGGGTAATTGCTCTATAACTAGCCATGGTATACATACAACAATAGATACTTCTTGTACTACTAAAACTACAGAATCACTACTCAGTTGCAACTGACAGCAAAGCAATTTGGCATTGTGTCTTGCCAGCTAAACAATTTATTCTATATTTCTGTAAAATAAACTAAAATCAGAAATGCTTATAAAAATCTTTAAAGAGATAGTAAACTCAAAAAATGATTTTTTTTTTTGTTGTTTTTTTTTAAACGCCATTAAGTATTATAAATATTTACAATAAGTACCTATTAAAAGTTTCCTGTCCTTTTCTTGGTGTTTCTAATACAAATTCCATATTTCGCCAAACCCAGTTTTTCCTCATTATGCATACCCTATAAAGAAGTTCTACCTAGGTAGAAACATCATGGTAGCCCACATGTGCATTTAACATATTTTCTGAGTAATGCATGCGCATTTTGGTTCCCCTCAGTTTATTCTTCTGTGGCACGTCATCAAAAAGCAGGGCGGACATCTGAATTGTGATGTAGACATTGGTGGGTGTGGCGCACCAGAGCGCTCTCAGCGCTGAAGATTCACTGCTGGCTGAAGGTGATTGTTCTAACTTCTATCAAAATAAGAAGTCCAATGTTTTGGAACATAAATTATCACAGCCTCCATGCTAGCCCAGCTTCTTCCAGCCCCATATCATCAGCCGTCAAACACCACAGAGATTCACGGACCTAGCCGGCTCCACTCAGCATTACTCTCAGCGATCAAACCCACAAAAGTGACTCCGGACTTCATATAGAAAAAACTTTCTTATAACAAAAAAGCCATAAGAAAGACTTTTTTTTTTTTTTTTTTAAATGAAGTCCAGAGTTACGTTTGTGTGTTTGATGGCTGAGAGTAATGCTGAGGGGAGTCTGCTAGCTCTGTGAATCTCTGTGGTGTTTGACGGTGGGGCTGGGGAAAGCTGGGCTAGCATGGAGGCTGTGATAATTTATGTTCCAAAACATTGGACTTCTTATTTTGATAGAAGTTAGAACAATCACCTTCAGCCAGCCTGGCTATGAATATTAAAATGTAATGGGCAGAACCGCGTCCCTATTGGATGGGGCACGGAAATAATTTTACATAAACCCTGCCTATTTTTATGGGAGGTCGTTAATGCTCATTTTACACAAATTAAAAAGTTAAATTAAACATATTTAGAAGCTTTGTTTCAGTAAAAAAGTAGGTTGATTTTATAACATATATTTATATAATTATAATAATGACTTTTCTTAATATTTTACAAAGATTTCTAACCCTTTAACCATCTTCATTAAAAAAATGGTATATAACCTCACTGGTTCTGTCATAATCCTTTGAAGACCTTTTGAAAGAATAGAAAAAACAGTTAATGGAAAGTATAGTCAAAATTAAACTCATGATTCAGATAGAGCAGGCAATTTTAAGAAATTTTCTTTAATTTATTTCTATTATCATTTTTTATTCATTCTCTTGCTATCTTTATTTGAATGTATCCTTAAGAGCCAGACCATTTTTGGTTCAGCACCTGGGTAGTGCTTGCTGATTGGTGGCTACATTTAGACACAAATCAAAGTTCTACCCAGGTGCTAAACCAAAAATGGGCCGGCTCCTATGCTTTCATTATTCTTTTTCAAATAAAGATACTAAGAGAACGAAGCAAAATTGATAATAGGAGTATATTAGAAAGTTGCCTAAAATTGCTGCTCTATCTGAATCATGGAAGTTTAATTTTGACTAGACTATCCCTTTAAGATAGGGAGAAAACATTTCTTATTAAATGGATCTAAACCTAAAATGTTTCTTTTATGATTCAGACAGAGCATGCGAATTTAAATAACTTTCTAATTTACTTCTTTTTACTTTTGCTAGAATGTTAATAATTTGCAAGAGCACTCAATGGCAGCACTATTTCCTGCAATGTAGTGTTCCAGATGCCTACCTAGGTATCTCAACACAGAATCTAATGGATATGAAGCAAATTTGATAATAGATGTAAAACTGATTTTTTTTTTTTTTTTTTTTAAATGTTAAATTACAAAATAATTTTTTGGTTTTTATATCCCTTTAATCCACTGCCCCCTCCATCTTCCAAAAAAGAATAGAATGTACAGTTAGACTTGGAATTTCTTGGTTTTACTGTCCAAGTAAATTCTCAAATTCCATTATCTAGATTTCTCAGTTTTTGTATCCAGATGTTTTTGAAAATATTATAATTTATTTGTAAGTAGGCTAATTATGTAGGGTTAAGTACATGAGGAAGGTTACACAATTATACTAATTAATTGTTAAAATAAATAGAGATACATAGAACAGACTAAACCGAACAAACAATACACAGATGGATTTCCCTGCTCCAAAGAGCTAAGTATCTGTTGGTCTCTCAAGTCTGGTAGTAAAACTAGTATGTTGCTGAGAGCTAGAATATCAGTAGTCTACAACAGAGCCAACAAACCTTTTTCCAAACGGGAATCCTGGATCAATAGAAACTATTCTGAACATTTACTTATATTAATTTGTTACAGCATAATTCTGTGGATAGAAGTAATGGGTGGGGGGAGTTACCACTTAAAGGGCTTGGTTATTCTGACCCACAAACTGGTTTTCTCTTGTAAGGTGTATCCAGTCCACGGATCTTCCATTACTTGTGGGATATTCTCATTCCCAACAGGAAGTTGCAAGAGGACACCCACAGCAGAGCTGTTATATTGCTCCTCCCCTAACTGCCATATCCAGTCATTCTCTTGCAACTCTCAACAAGCATGGAGGTAGTAAGAGAGAGTGGTGAAATATAGTTAGTTTTTTTTTCTTCAATCAAAAGTTTATTTCTAAATGGTACCGGAGTTGTACTATTTTATCCCAGGCAGTAAATAGAAGAAGAATCTGCCTGAGTTTTCTATGATCTTAGCAGGTTGTAACTAAGATCCATTACTGTTCTCACATATGTCTGAGGAGAGAGGTAACTTCAGCGGGAGAATGGCGTGCAGGTTACTCTGGTATGAGGTATGTGCAGTTACAATTTTTTCTAGAAATGGAAATGCTAGAAAATGCTGCTGATACCGGATTAATGTAAGTTAAGCCTGAATACAGTGATTTAATAGCGACTGGTATCATGCTTACTCTCAGGGGTAATACCCTTATAAAATTGCAATATAAAACATTTGCTGGCATGTTTAATCGTTTTTATATATGCTTTGGTGATAAAACTTTATTGGGGCCTAGTTTTTTCCACATGGCTGGCTTAAATTTTGCCTAGAAACAGTTTCCTGAGGCTTTCCACTGTTGTAGTATGAGTGGGAGGGGCCTATTTTAGCGCTTTTTTGAATGATATAGGACATCTCTAAAGGGATCAAAGGCTTTCCAAAGTCGTTTATTGGGAAGGTAGTTGTTGTGACTGTTAAAAAACGTCTATCGTTTTTTTGATCCTTTTTTGAACTAAGGGGTTTATCATCCATTTGCAAGTGGGTGCAATTCTCTGTTAGCTTATTACATACACTGTAAAAATTTCGTTTGATTTACTGCCTTTTTTTCACTGTTTTTCAAATTTTGACAATTTGTTTCTCTTAAAGGCACAGTACCGTTTTTTATATTTGCTTGTTAACTTGAGTTAAAGTGTTTTCCAAGCTTGCTAGTCTCATTGC